>NW_008476498.1:0-1451 GCF_000622305.1 Nannospalax galili | reverse complement strand
ATGTGTCTGCATGTCTCTCTGATGTATGCATTTATCATGTATGTCTGTATGATATGTATGCATGTATAATGTGTATGTTTTTGAGGTATGCACATGATGTGTGCATATATGTGTATTATGTATGTATGTGGTATACATGATGTGTGTGTGATATGTGTATCATCTTGTGTACATGATATGTTGTAATGTATGTATGATGTGTATTCTGTACGTATGATGGGCATGTATCTGGTGTATATTTGTGTATAGTTTGTGTATGTTATGGGTGTCTATGATGTATATGTGTAATGTTTGTATATGATCAGCCTGTGTATATAATGGCTATGTATAATCTGTGTGTATATTATGGGTTTGTATGTGTATTGTATGTATGTATGAGTATGATCTGTGTGTACATAATATACGTATGCTGTATGTGTATGATGTGTGCATGTGTGTACATGATCTATGTGTATGATGGGTATGTATGTATGTGTATGATGTATATGTATGATGTGTATAATGCATGTGTCAGGTGTGTCATATGTGCTGTGTTTTGTATGATGTGTGTGCATGTGTCTTATGTGAGGCTGCACAGGTCCTACCATGGACATGTGGCAGTCAGAGGACAACTCTGGGTGTGGGTGTGGGTCTTCGCCTTCCTCCTTGTTTGAGGGAATATCTCTTTTTTTCTCCACTGTCTCTGTCAGGCTGACTGGCCTGCCAGTTCCCTGGGCTTCTCCAGGCTCAGCCTCCATATCAGCATGGAAGTGGTGGGAATTCTTATACTCATCGCAGAATCCAGCTTTTTAGTGGATTGCAGGAATCAGAACTCAAGTCATCAAACTTACATGGCAAGTATTTTTACCTGCTGAGTCATTGTTCTGGCCTCCAGATTAAGGTTGAGGTTAAACTTAAAGTTGAAGCATGGATTTTTTTGAAAGATGCTTCTTTCTGAAGTCATATGTTTAGAGAGACTATGATGTCAGAGCCCAAACTTTGAGCTGTTCTGCGTTTGTAGTTTATGTCTCATATCGAATGAGGACTTCCCAGAAGGTGTCCTTTAGATCGGTTTGCAGGCAGCATGTTCTTTGTTTTCCTCTTCACAAACTGTTTTCACCTCATGTCATTCCTGAAGCCCATGAAGAATTACTTTCAGACTTACAACAATGAGTGGTGGGTGCTGCTTCTGTCCCTACTTTAAGGTCTAGAAACTGAAGCCTGGAGAGGTGATGTTCCTCATAGTTATCTAGATAACAGCTGTCTGGGCAGTGTTCATGTCCACACCCACTCTCACCCAGCCAGAACAGTGTCATGTCCACACCCGCCCTCACCCAGTAGGAACAGTATCATGTCCACACCCGCCCTCACCGAGTCAGAGCAGTGTCATGTCCTCACCCAGTCAGAACAGTGTCATGTCCACACCCGCCCTCACCCAGTCAGAACAGTGTCATGTCCACACTCACCCTCAC
>NW_008476497.1:0-1450 GCF_000622305.1 Nannospalax galili | reverse complement strand
CATAGTGAGTTCCAGGCCAGCTGGGGCTACAGAGAGACCCTGACTCAAAAAAAAGGAAAAGAAAAGAAAAACCTTTAGTTGGAAAACGAATGAAAATGTGTCTAGGAGACAGAAAGAAAGCCAGTGGGGCTGGAGTGGAGTAGAGTGAGCAGAGAGGAAGGTTGGAGGAGAGGCGGTCTCAGAAGCAGGGCTAGATCCTGTAGGGCCTCCAGTAAGCATGGGGAAGAGTTGGAATTTGGGCTGTCTTGGGCTGAGAACCTTAGAAGTGTTCACAGCAAATAGTGCCTTGATTTGATTTGTGCTTAGAAATATCACACCAGCTGCTCTGTGTGTGAGAGCTGGCTCTAATTCTTATAGAACGCAAGCAGGCGAGAAGTTAATCAGCATAAATGTAGTGGCTAATGCCTTTAATCCAAGCACTTGAGAGGCAGAGACAGGCGAATCTCAGATTGAGGCCAGCCTGGTCTATATAGTGAGTTCCGGGCCAGCCGGGGCTACAGAGAGACCCTGTCTCAATGAAACAAAACAAAATTTTTTTAAAAAAGAAAGAAAATAATCTGGAAATCAGCACAAGACAGCCCAAATTTCAACTCTTCCCCATGCTTACTGGAGGCCCTGAAATCTTCAGAGTTTGTGTTGGGGTATAGGATTACATAACAAAAACAAAACAGAACAAGAAACTTTTGAGAAATTATATAATGTGATAATATTCTATAAGTGAAATATAGAATCCTTT
The DNA here is from genome assembly GCF_000622305.1 of Nannospalax galili. Taxonomy (NCBI): domain Eukaryota; kingdom Metazoa; phylum Chordata; class Mammalia; order Rodentia; family Spalacidae; genus Nannospalax; species Nannospalax galili. The sequence goes on along the minus strand of NW_008476497.1, from coordinate 714 downwards.
TTTTCCCCATCCTGGTGCTATGATTGAACCTGGTGTTTGTGAGGCAAGCACTTGACCACTGAGCTCCAGACCCTGTCAGACTCAGTTTTAGACAGAGAAGACCTATGGTGAATGAGGGAGATAAAGCAATGGTTTGTTTTGGTTCCCAATCTGTTGAATTCTTTGAAAAACCACAGTAATCAGATGGGGCCCTCTTAGGACTGCTACATTCATTTCCATGAAAATGAGTGCTTTGGAAGGCCTTCCTAGTACATGGTGGAATAGCTTCGCAATCTTTGTCAAAAAAGGAAGAAAACAAGTCTTGGTATTTGATTAAATCCATCCTTGAGTCACATTGCTGAGTAAGACAGATGTCCATTGAGAATTAGTTTTGCTTAAATGTACTGGTAATTCTAAGAAGCTAAAAACAAACATTTGTAGCAAATCATCCTGCTCATCTGAGCCTGCAAACTCTGAAATTCCCTACAGTAGACTCCTAGTTACTTATTTACAATGGTAAAAACTTGTTGCTCATCAGGGAAGGATCAGGATAGTAAATGATGACGCATTATGATGATGTTTCACACTACGTCAGAAACCTAGATGACACATTTGTGTCTTTCCACAATGTCAGTATGTATTTAATAATAAATTCATTAGCTACATTGGTTTCATTGATTATAATTTGCCAAGTAGTCCTGATTTCCCTTTATTGCTTTCTGTTGGCAAATCTAG
>NW_008476496.1:0-1450 GCF_000622305.1 Nannospalax galili | reverse complement strand
TTTTTTTTTAATCATAGCAGAAATGAAACTAAAACACTTCCTTGAGTATTTTTTTTTCTAGTCAGGTATTTAAGTCACAGTGATGAGGGAAGTAACTAATACACAGACCTACCTTGATTCTTTTCCACTGTCTCCTCTTGGAGTTGGGCTTGATTTTATTGCCAGTTTTCATTCAAATCCATTGGAGGAGTAGAAGGATTTTGAGAGTCTTATTGAATGACATAGCAAGGGATGGAATCAACCACATATACCATGATACTGGAGGGATACTTAATTTTAATTAGCATAGCTTCTGAAATGTCTCTGAGATACCTGCTTTGTGCAAGTTCTAAGACCAAATGCAGTATCTGCTTTCATTTATCTCCACCCACACAATGAAGATGGGTATGCCCACACAGCTCGTCAGGTCAGACTGTATCTTATACTGAGATATTGGCACAATGTGCAGGGGAGGCACAAAGGAGGAGATGGGCAGAGAAATGAGCTTGGGGTGAAGGACAGCTCCTTGAAGGAGGCATCAGTGAGGGTGTTTATGTATGAATAGATGTGGAAGGAATGGGAAGCACAGTGCTGTGCACATCAGCTAGGAAAGGCATAGGCTCATGACTGGTGAGTTGTGTCCTGAGAACAGCAAAGAGCCTGGTGCCCAGACCATAGCATAGCTGTGGCTGTTAGCAGAGGACAACTGTCATGGGAGATGGAGCTTGACCAGGGAAAGTGACATGTAGGTATAAGGAAATTATTCACACAGTATTTCATATGTAAATTGATCAATTAAGAGGTTTCATAAACAGAACTTGGTTCTTGCATTTTTTTGAAAGCCTAAAAGGTCTAGAATTTGGGGTCTTCATTCCTTTGGAGCTGCTCTTACCTGTGACTGAGGAGTGGTTGCCCCTAGACAGGACAGTCATTCTCCAAGATGCCCTATTCCCCATCACTTCTTATAGTGGACCTTCAGCAACTTGTCCCTTGAGATGCTCCCCTTTGTCATCTGTCTGCCTTCCATGATCTATGAGCAAACGTGGGAAACTGCTGCCAAGCTTGTGTTGAGAAGATAATCACAAAAGTTGAGAAGTCTCTGGGCAGAAGACACCCAGGCTGGAGAGGAGCTCCTTGCAGAGAACATGCAGGATAAAGGGCCTGCGGAGAACCGAAGCACAGGCCTGGAAGGAGGCGTGGCTCAGGAGACACTTTAGAAATCCCACTGTCTACCACTCTGAAGATGGCGAAGGTGAGAAGAATGAGGAAAGGGAGGAGCCAAAGTAAACTCCAGGATTTTAAGACTAGGGTTCAGGGCAGAAGGTGTAGTAGTTTGGGCAGATGGGGGTGGTGGTGGAGGTAAGGAGCAGAACTGGACTCTGAGCAAGTGCCCAGGTGTTTGTGTTTTAGGTGCTAGGGTACACTGGTCCAGGTTTTGGCATGCCAGGGGACCAGACACAGATCTGGGACT
>NW_008476495.1:0-1451 GCF_000622305.1 Nannospalax galili | reverse complement strand
GCACGTGCGCATGTATTCAGCTATAGGTCTCCCCGCTCCCTGGGGGATGTGTTAGATAGATGGTCTAACTCAGAAATCATTTAATTGTGTCAACACAATGTTAGGATGTTTGTTTAAAGTAAAAAACAAAAACATTGTTTTGCAGCATAAATTGATTAGTTGACGGGCTGTTTTACTGTCACAACTACTGGTTAATCTGAGCAAAGGGGAATAATTCCTTTGAGATCACTGAAAATACAAGCAATGTAAATTCGGATTAGTCTTTGTGTTCCATAAATCAATAAAACAACAGGAAAGTGTGGCAAATAGGCTAGATCATCTATCAGGCTGGTTTTATTGTGTTTCTATTTCTATCCCTAGTAAACATGTGCTTTCAGTTTCCCATGAATAAAAGCATTTGACAAAAGAATAAAAATGGACTGGAGTTCACTGCAGACATGGTACCAATGACAAAAGGGTGAAGAAAGGCAGCAAGCGGAGATGGGGATCAGAAAGGCTGCTTCCTGCAATCACAAAGCTAGATCACTCTGAAATTCTCAGGTGACAGTCGGTGAAAGTGGATAGATTTTGTATATCTACTGCAATGAAGATTGTTCCTTATGCAGAATACTAATCAAGGTTTTTTTGTTTTTTGTTTTTTTTTTTTCCTCAAGGCAACTGCATTGTCTTAACCGGCTTAAAGAAATAGAGGTGCACACATGCGCACACACAAAAGAAATCAGTTAAGGAGGCTTATGGAGCACCAAGATTTCCCCCCACCGATCACTCTCAATCACAGAAGAAATAACTAACGTGCTAAAGTAAGAAAACACTAATTTTGTGGCCCAGTGAAGGACCTTGCTCTTTTTCAAACATTCCTCTTGTTCTTTAAGCCCTTTTAGAAGCAAGTATTTCACCTGATTGCTTTAACTGAGGGAAATTCTTTTATCTCTGTTGACAGTTTGCACTGTCATTGTGGTTTACTTTTCCATGCATACCGAATCCATTTCAAGACCGCCCACCCCAAGCCACACAGTGCACCCAGATACTGCAGAGGAGGAGGGGAGAAAAAAAGGCAGGTTTTCAGAGCCCGCCACAGCACGCTATGCCGCAGTGGTGCAGGCGAGCAAGGCAGAGCAGTACAAATCTTCTGTTCCTGGCGTTTGAGAGACGGGGGCGTCTTTGTGGCATTATCTTCCCAGGTGCCCCAGATGGCACAGGGTACTTCTAATGGAAAACCATTCATCTGGCCCTGGGACTGTACGTGTCGTACATCACGATGGTTCATGGAGGAAACTAGCTCAGACAGTCTAAGCAGAAGGTGCAGAGCATGTGGTTGTGAAGGCATAATGGAAGAGAGGCGCAAAAGGGCAGGCGAATGAGTCAGAAGCAGGGGAAAGGGAGACGGCTGTTGTTTCTGTGTAATTCCCCAGGATGCACTCCTGCTTGGGTTGGCAGTGAGGGAAAAAAAA
>NW_008476494.1:0-1451 GCF_000622305.1 Nannospalax galili | reverse complement strand
TTTTTTTTTTTTTTTTTTTTGAGAAGTAATCCTGAGGTTTCCCTGACATTATTAGTTTGAATTTCAAATTACCAGGCAGCCATAATTTTCCATTTAAGTTTTCATCCTTATAATAAGGGAAGGAGTTTGTGAGTCCCGAGATTGACAGTGTTTCCATCTACCTACCACAGTTGGGATACTGTGTCCTGGAATAGTTCACATGGTGAAAGCTTGATTCCCTAGGGTAATAATAATATCATGAAATCTTTGAACATTTAAGAGTTGGAGCTTGGTAATTTGTCCTTAGGCACTGGGGTTGTGGCCTCTTAGAGGATTGTGGGACCATAGTCTTTCACTCTTTCCTTCATGAGGTGGTTTAAATGAAAAATGTTTCCCACAGGCTCATGTATTTGAAAACCTGTTCCCAAGTTGGCAGCACTGTTTTGGGGAAATTATGAAGCCTTTGGGAGATGGAGCCTTGCTGGAGGAGATACATCACTGGGATGGGCTTGATGGGGTTTTGCTTGTTCTCTCTCTCTCTCCCTCTCTCCTTCCTGGGGAAGGGATGAAATTTCAGCCAACTTCCTGATCCTGCCACCATGCCTTGCTTCCTTCACCATGTTGGACCTTTGAAATGATATATGCCAAAACTTACCCTTTCTTTGTTAAGTTGGTTTTGATCATACTATTTTATTATAGTGACAGAAAAGAAACTAATGCACTTGGGCTGAGATAGGATCATGGATGGTATACTCTACCATCATGCGCCAGCATCTGTGTCCTTATCAGAGGCCAAACCAATAAGGCAGCATTATCTTGAATTTTTAGACTCCAAGACTGTGAGATAAATAAATCTTACCTCTTTAGAAGTAAGCTTTAGCAAATATTTTGACATAGTAACTCAAAGCTAATATTCCATCTTCAATTAATATGTTGGAATTCTGTTTAAAATACAACTTTGTTCATAAAAGATGGAGTCACTTTCAATGTTCCAATAAAGTCTACCTGATAATTAGATTTTGAGTTCACCTTTCATGTTCTCTGTTCTGTCTGAGCCATTGTCTGGATTTTGCTAAGTGATATTTGATCTCACTTTATTCAATTGAAATTTATATCAAAGCATAGTATATGCTAAGCAAAAGTTGAGTGGTCAGGCAAGTTTGCTTTCCACACTTCTAACTTATCAGATCTGTACAAGATTCTTTTTCTCACCTGACAATGCATATCTATCTGTTTAAAAATCTTTTAGAAAGGGTGCTTAAGTGATGTGTATGAAGGTTTAAATGATTGTTAACATCGTGTAATACCATCTGGCTGCATTTATATTGTATACTCTAGTTTGGAATGAATGATAGTAGAACTTTAGACATCACAAAGCAATGCATTTTGTAATGGAAACTCAGGGTGGGCACCTTTATTATAACTCATCCACTGATTCACTAGGCAGAGCATTTTCTTTGGCTCCACCTTGT
>NW_008476493.1:0-1451 GCF_000622305.1 Nannospalax galili | reverse complement strand
GGGAAAAATTAACCCAATGTGGAACTAATGAACTACGACCTCAGTATAACTTTGATCTGTGATAGATGAGTAAGTACTAACAAATGAATTGCTAAGAACGCTATGTGTTCTAACAATAAGCCTAATAATAAGTGTGCCCATTGATACACGTATGTTGATATACATGTGTAGGAGTAATAGAACTTTATAATAGTGCTTTTAAGGTTTTAGCCTTATAAACCTCTACTTTAGGTCTGTGTTTAAAAGCTGTAAAAAGGAAGAACTTCCCACTATAAGGTTTACAATAAGACAGACAAACCCACAAAACTAGTCTGTGCACACCTTGAAGAATGCTGCCACTTGTGGTGGTCTTGAGGAAGCACCTGCTGCAATGTGACTTATTTGTTAAAATAGCTGAGGCTGTGCTAACACTGTAAATATATCATGTTAGCAGGAAATGCCACAACCCTTGCCCACACTTGCCTGAAATATCTGCTTTTGTAGAGCACTGACTGTTTAAATTTCCTATCATGGGCTAGGAGGCATGCATACTTCTGCCCTGGAAGCCTCAAATAAACCAGTATGATTACTGCCAAGGGATGATGTGAAAAGTCCTACAAAAAGCCTATATGCATTCCTGGTCAGGGCCTCAGCTTCTCTGGAGCAAGTTAGCCCAGCCTGGGGCCCATCGGTAATGAAGAATAAATTTCCTATACTTCCTGAGTGTGGTTTGAGTCTTCTCACCAGGCTGGATCAGTCTCTGGTTAATTCCCAGAACAAGTATAGTCTTTGATGTTCTTAATGAGACATCATTAAGCAATCATTATCCATCATTTAAGCAATTCATGACTGTATCTATCTGAATGTCTACCCAGCACCTCCCACCTAACATGACCACACCTCTCACCTGATGCTCCTCTGGACCTCACATTGGCCAGCCCTGTGAGACAAAAGTCACCGCTTCATCCTCACAACTACTTGTAAACCAAAAATTAGCCATTATATCTTATGGATTTAACCCTTAAATACCCAAAGTGGCTCTGTCTTCTTCATTACTTCAATGAGCAATTCCCTTTCTAAGAAGCATGGTAGGACAATGCTTCCAATAACAGAGCTTGCTTTTAGACTCATGATACAACACTTTTGCCTCCACACCACCTTCCATATGCTTTGAAGTTACTTTCCCCACAGCAAATTAATGGAGGTCTATAAAGTCAACAATATCTTTGACTCAAGAATGAGAAAAGCCTTGTGTATACCTTCCAAGCCTCCCTGTCTCCCTAGCACCCTTATCCTCCCCACCACTCCATAAAAAGCCATTTTGTTTTCACAGCTGTAGGCTGATATGCATGCTGTTATTGATAAGGAAAAATTAACTTAATGTGGAACTAATGAACTATGACCTCAATATTACTCTGTTCTGTGTGGTAGATGAGTAAGTACTAACAAATGTGTTTGACAAGAACCTTAGG
>NW_008476492.1:0-1451 GCF_000622305.1 Nannospalax galili | reverse complement strand
AGAGAAAGTATATATATATATATATATATACTTTAAAACTAGGATCCTAATATAAGAGAGAATATGTGATGTCTGTCTTTCTGAGTCTAGATTATTTTGTGTAGTGGTTTGAATGAGACATTCCTCCCAGAGGCCCATGTTTTTGAACACGTGGCCTCTAGTTTAGGAGGTAGACACCTGCTAGAGGAAGTAGGTCACTGTGGGTGGTTTGAGCACTATAGCCTTGCCCCACTTCCAGTGTGCTCTCTCTGTATCTGTGTGTGATTGAAGATGTGAGTACTCAGCTTCCTGATCTGATCACCTGCTGCTACATCTCCTCCATCATTATGGACTCTCCCTCTGAAACCATAAGCCAAAATAAAATCTTTCTTATATAAGTTGCTTTTGGTCATGGTATTTTATGACAGCAACAGAAAAATAATATATTTGCTTCATGCAATAATTTCCAGACCCATCCATTTCCCCGAAAATTTCATGATTTCATTTTTCTTTACAGTAGAATAAAGTGTCATTGTGTATTTGTACCACATTTTCATTATCTTGCTATTAATTTGTATTATTAGTTTTACATCAACTGAGAGGCTCTAACCATTCATTTATTTATCTTAGTGGGCTTCTGGCTTAAATCCAGCCATTTCGTTAAGCTTTGTACGCAATGAAAGATGATTAAAGCAAGGATTACAAACTCTAGGGAATTTGTAATCCAGTTGGGAGTTTAAAAGCCAACTACTCAAATAATCATAGTACTTAGGGGAAGAGAATGGTTAATGTCATGAAGACATAAAGGGCTGGAGAGATGGCTCAGCTGGTAAAGTGTTTGCGGTCAAGCATGAGAACCCAAGGTCTGAGAGGTGGAAACAGGATCCCTGAATCTCACTGGCCAGCTGGTTTAACCAAATTGACCAGTTCCAGGTTCAGTGAGAGATCTTGTCTCAATAAATGAGGTATACTGTAAATGTGGTTATAGTCCCTGTGGGGGAAACATGCTACCATTTTGCTAAATGGACTTGTTGTCAAACCGCCTTCTAAATATTCGTGTTTATACTCATAGGTTAGTGCTGCTCTCAATCTTGGTCAGAGAAGCTTCTTTTTTCAGTGGATAGTCATCAATGTGGAGACTCATAACTAGTCAAAGTGTTGAGAAGTAGTGACTGTGGAGTGCTCAGCTATGCCAACGCACTCCCCAGTAGTCAGGGAACACCACAGAAGAAGGGGCTGAAAGGATGTAAGAACTAGAGTATGGGGGTAGTGCTATGAAATGCTGTCTTTTGACAGCACATGACTGGTGCAATTATGAATTCACTGCAGTTTTGGTGACATCCAAAAGACCTGTATAAGATAAAGTCAATCAACATCCCAGCACAGATGGGAGAGGGGCTCATGAGATTCTACCAATTGCTGAGGACCTAGTGGAAATTGATGACTGCTGGGGAAAAGGAAGTCACTTTTCT
>NW_008476491.1:0-1451 GCF_000622305.1 Nannospalax galili | reverse complement strand
GTTTTGATTTTTTGTTTATAAATTGTTTTTTATTAACTACTGCTGCATCATAATATAGTTTAAACATGAGTCTGCTGCTGCTCTTGACATATCTCACTTGAAGTTCTTGTCAAATGCACTCCCTTAAGTATCAACAGTCAGCTGTACTGGTGGTGAAATTACCACTCACAGCTTGACGCTCTTATATATTTGGTATAAAATCTAAAGTGTCTTTTACTAAGGCAAATGGGCTCTCTTTCATGTGGTCTTTCATTCTCTAATATGTTAATTCAGGCTAATAATATGGTGCTATTAGGGACTGGAAAGAGCGAGAGAGGGAAGGAAAGAGAAAGAAAAAGGAAAGAGAATAGTTTTATAACAATTTCAATACATTAGTATCAGTCCTAGCTAATCTTCCTACTTCCAATAGGTGAAGAAATTGAGTTCAACTCTTGATATAGCACATCAGATTGCAAGGAACATGGATTCAATTAGGATAATTTTGCAATCTTAAATCACAGATTTTAAGATTTCTATGTATTTTTTTATTTTTTGAGAATTGCATATGCTTATTCAGTGTATTTTGATCATCTCCATCCTCAATTCCATCTTCACGCAGATACTCCCAACACATGCCCCTCACTAGTGCATGTTCTGCTTTTAAAAGAGCCCATCGAATTCAATTATCACTGCCTGTACTCTCGTGGTTATGGAGCTTTCCATCTTAGCATGTCAACTTACCAGTGGCCACATCCCCAAAGAAAATTGACTCTCCCTTCCCTGACATTAATCAACTGCAATTATTTCTTCAGCCAGGGGTGGGGTTTGATAGGACCCTTTTCCACCCATGTTGGCATTTTGACTGCCTTGATCTTGTGCATGTCTTATGCAGGTAACCACAGTTGCTGTAAGTTCATGAGTGAAATGATCTTGCTATGTGTAGAAGGCAACATTGCACAATACTCCTGCCCATCTTCTTTCTCTTATAGTCTTACTATAATACCTTCTTCCCTGTTCCCTGAAACTTCTGCAATGGGAGCATTGACATAAATGAGACCTTTAGAGTTGATCCAACATAATCACTTATTCTCAGTACTCTGACTAGTTGTGTCTCTGCATTAACCACAACATATTCCAAAAATCTTCTCTGACCAAGGTTGAAAGCAACACAAATCTACAGCTACACACAAAGTTTTAGAAGGCAAGGTGATAACATGACCACTTAGCCATGTAGCAGTAGTAGGCTTCCCCTTAGGGCCTATTATCTCCCCAGACATGGGCTTTTGATCAGGTTTACGGTACCAGGCATGAATTCTCTCCTGTGGAGGAGGCCTCAAATTTAACCAGAAGGCTGTTTACCCCCATAACAGTCATGCCACTATTACACAAAAAATTTTTCTAACTGTGTAAATTTTATATGAACATTTTCAGTACCATGCAGAAATGATACTGTACTCTAGTCATCAGTAGAA
>NW_008476490.1:0-1450 GCF_000622305.1 Nannospalax galili | reverse complement strand
CTTCTTGGAGCCTTCCCTGCTGTTGCTGCTGCTGCTGTTGCTGCTGGGTGAGAGCCTGTCTGTCCCGGGTTCTGTCTCCCACCCCCTTTCTGGCCCTGATCCTCAGGGACAAGGTAGGGTGGTAGGAGAGTGATTAAGGGAAAAGCTGGAATGCTGCAAGGGGTGCTCACAATGGCCAGTGCTCTGTGACCAGAGCCACGTGTCACTCTGTTCCTGACGCAGGTGCCTTGTACCCTATATTTGGGTTCAGCTGAACCAACACCTCTCCCAAGTTTGGCCTCCATACCTCTGCCTCAAGAACTCTTTTTCCTCTCCTCTCTTCTAAATATCTTCCCCTTTCCCATCCCTGGAGCTCCTGATCTTAGTTTCATGGTGATTCACTGTGCACCATCTTTGGTGCCTCACAACTGCTGTTCCATCTTCTAGGATTGCCCTTTTTCACCTGGGGTATCACAGGAAGGGGTCACTTTTGGGGGTGTGGCTGGAGAATGGACTCTGGTAAGGTTTAAGGCCCAGGAGACCTTGGAGTGGAGATGTTCTGTGTTGAGTGGAGAGCATGCAAGGGTGATGGGTGGGAAGCCAGGTTGGGCTTTTTACTGAGAGACTGAGGTGCCAGAGGTCAGTTTAGCAAGGGGCTGGGAAAGAGTGGTGTCCCAAGCCTGAGTTTGGTGGTTCAGGTCCCAGGAAGAGTTTGCCAGATCCCCTGGCTTGGCTGGATTCAGATATATTCAGTGTCATGTTTGGACACATCTGCCAGGACTACTAACTTAGGATGTGACTCTGCAGTCTCTGGCAATCTCTCTGCCCTGAGTGAGTTGTCACCTGTCACCCAGCTACACTGACCACTGAGAAACCCCTGGGTCTGTGTCTCAGGAAAAGCCCTGTGACCTGCCTTCAGGGATTTTTCTGAATCCACATCTGGAAGCCAGGCCTATGGCTGTTCCCTTGGGGTAAATCCTCTTTCGCTGACTGGCTGAGGATGGAGGGGTCCTGGAGTCTGAGACCGGGCAGGATGAATTAGACCCAGGCCTGCGAGAGAGCATTTGGCAAGGAGGGCAGGAAGAAGCAAATGAGGTCAGAATGGAAAACTAGAAACCTATAGGGTCACCCAAAGGGTTTCCATGAGGAAACGTCAGGCTTCCCGATGTGTCAAGATGAGGGATGGCCCCTGTCCTCAGCGCCATTTCCAGTGTCTCCATCAGAGACTTACAGCAATCCACAGTGTCTCCTCAGGTAGGGATGGGAGCCCGGGGAACCTCTCCGGATGCACTGGCAGCTCTGTAGATGGTGGGGACTGGGAGGCCGGACCTCAGCTTCTTGGGAGGTGGTGCCAGGCCTAAAGTCCAAGTGTCCCCTCCACCCCCGACTTCCGTAGAGATGCCCAGAACCTGCCAATCGGTCACGTCTTTGGGACACACTCTGTCTCCCCTGGGCTTCTGCCCGCACTAAG
>NW_008476489.1:0-1055 GCF_000622305.1 Nannospalax galili | reverse complement strand
TCTATGGGCACCTCCCATCTCAAGCCACTTCTTACAGGTTCCAGGAGGCATTTCAGTTTATCCTAAAGAGAGGGGCCCTTTTTTTAGGGTTTCCTAGCCAAGCCCTCCCTGGATCTATCTCCTTCATAGATGGTGCCATACAAGCCTTTGACAGCATGTGGCCCTCAACTCTACAGGACCAGCTGGACCATGAGGATGCTGAGCAGAGATTCCTACAGGTAGGTGTGAGGAGGGGACAGTGAATTGGCAGTTTCTGCACTTTTTTCTTTTACACGTTCCCTTGCTAGGCAGGCCAAGATGTATGAGTGGCCTGGGAAGAGATGCAGGCAAAAGCAGCCCTCGTTTTGCTCCTACCCTTAAGGTGTCCTCTGCAGATGGGCCCCCGGAGGGGCACTCCTTGCTGTCCATACTCACTGCCTTGGTTCTTCAGGCCCTGCTCTATTTAGGAAGGCAGATCTTGGACAACACAGCTGACTGCTACACCACCCGGAATATGGGTCCACATCTCTGGCCTACTGCTCACTGAAACTAGCTTGCCCTCAGATGTGCCGCCTTTTGCAGGCCTAGACACCTGTGTGCCTGTCCCCTAGATTGAGAATTGGAGGCTGGGGTCTGACTGTAAAGCCTCTGCTTTCCCTAGCAGTGGGTGTCTTCATTGTATTCATCACACCCCTTGAGATGGTCCCTTTGTAGAGGCCTCATTGGGCCTCTAAATCTCTAGAGCAGGTCAGAGACTACCTGAATTCCTAGAGCTAGGAAACGGAATTCACTTCTCAGGGGACAGACCCACAGGCTATGGCCTTTTCCCCAGTGCTTTCTCCAGCACTAGGAGAGGCATGCTCAATAAACCCATGTGCATGGCAGCCAACCTTGTTTTCATGTCATCTGTCCTGGCAATGTGGAGCCCTGCATATCCTTGGATACTCCCTGGAACCATGATGAGTTTTGTCTCCTCTCCTACAGCTGCTGGCATGAGTCAACTCAAGTCCTATCACAGGCATGCATTTCCTTTGCTTTTTTTTTTTTTTTTTTTTTTTTTTTTTTTTTTTTTTTTT
>NW_008476488.1:0-1445 GCF_000622305.1 Nannospalax galili | reverse complement strand
AGATCTCTGTGAGTTTGAGGCCAGCCTGGTCTACATAGTGAGTTCCACTTCAGCTGGGGCTACAGGTAGACCCTGTCTCAAAAAACAAACAAACAAACAAACAAATTCTTTAAAAGTAGTAAATGAAGCTGGGCATGGTGATGCACACCTTCCATCCTAGCCCTCTGTGAGTTCCAGGCCAGCCTGGTCTACATAGTGAACTCCAGGCCAGCTGGGGTATAGGAAGACCCAGTCTCAAAAAACAAAATAAAAAAGTGATAAATGAGAAATTAGAAAAATTTCATTGTTCTTATCTGTGTAAGGAGCTAAATCCATTTCCAATAATCATATGTAAAAAAGACCCCGGTCCATGTGGCTTTACCGGAGAGCTTTCTATGGCATGATCAGTCACATATCTTTATATGTACAGTACGCTCCTTACATTGTTATGTTTACAGAAAGTAGAGCCAGAGGGAGAACTTCCAGGCCTGTCTTCTTACACTTCCAGTGTAATAGGGAAAAGTTGAAAACTTTCCTTTTGGACATAGATCATATAGATAATATTCACAAACATTCATTAAGCAATCTATGTAGTTCCCCAAATTAATAAAAATAAAATCAATCTGATAATTCTCTTGATAATGTACAAAAGCACTTGTTAAAATTCAATCGCTATTTATGATTAAAAGTTCTTAGCCACCCAGAAAAGGGAGTGAATTCTTTTATTCTGGTGGAGAGAAGCCCCAAAAATGACTGCAGGAAAATTATGTGCCCTAGTAAAAATCTAATGAATTTTCCATTGAGATCAAGAATAGTAAAGGAAAAATGTAGTGATACCTGTGTCAGAACTGTATACAGAAAATCACGGATTTTTTTGTCAGGGAAATTAAAAACCCAAATACACAGAAGCATGTATAGGTTGAGTGTCCCTTATCCAAAATGTCTGAAACCAAACCTGTTTCCAATTTCAAAGGTTTTGGATTTTTGTATGTTTGCATAGACTCTACTGAGTAGACCTAATAAAATTTGAAATCTTAAGTGCTTTGAAAGTGAAATTTGCTGAGTCTCATATTGATGCTCTAAAACTTGAATTTCAGAACCTTTCAGATTTTAGATGCTTAGATTTGGGATCTATCCACATATATGTATGTGTATTATGTAATATAATATCTATGTGCAGCAGAAATGAAAAAAAGATAGGTATAAAAATGTTTATAGTGCACTCTTCCTTATAGCTCTATGCTGTGAACAGCTTCAGTGTTCATCAGTGGGAGAATGGATTGACAAATTTTTAGTCATCTCATACACACAACTTAAAGGAGGTAGACTGAAATAGATGTGCAGCTTATGACTCTATATACATAAAGCTCAAAACAGACCCAACTCTGAGGTTAGAAGTCAGGCCAGTGATTACCACAAGAACGGTTCACAGAGAATGTAACAACTGTGTAACAACTTTCTTGTTC
>NW_008476487.1:0-1450 GCF_000622305.1 Nannospalax galili | reverse complement strand
CCCTCCCCCTCCCCCTCCTCCTCCTTCTCCTCCTCCTCCTCCTCTTCCTTTTTCTTTTTTTTTATGATCCACTGAGTCCAGTTAGAACTGTCCAAATACGCATGGGTGTGAGGCCATCCCCTGGAGGACCATGGGCAACTTATCAGTGGCCACCCCGCAAAAAAGTGACTCCCTCTCCCCCAGCAGCTATCAATTGCCCATAGCTCCTCAGCTATGTGTGGAGCCTCATGAACTCCTCCCCCATCCATGCTGGAATGTGGACTGATTTTTGTATAGATCTTGTGCAGGTAATCACAGTTTCTGTGAGTTCAGGATACAATGGCCATATCAGTCCAGAAGATAACATTTGTCAGCCTTCCTCTTCATCCTCCAGTTCCTAGATTCTTTCCATCCCCTCTTTTGTGATGTACATTGAGCTTTGTAGGTATTGATGTAGATGTCCTCTTTAGGGATGAGCATTCAATTGGTTGTTTATTTTCTGTATGCTGAACTGTTGTGAGTCTTTGAACTAATCATTTCCCACTGGAAAAAGAACCTTCTCTGGCCAAGATCAAGATCAGCATTAATCAACACTAATATTGGGTATAAACATAACTATTTAGAAGGCAGTTTGATAGTATTTCCATTTAGCAAAAACAATAGTAGCAGGTTGTTTCTAGGGCCTATAACCTCCCCTAGCCTCAGGCTTTTTACTAGGTTTACAGCACCTATAAATTCCCTTCTGTTGAGAAGGCCTCACATTCAATCAGAAAGTTGTGGGTTACCCCCTTAAGTCATGCCACTATTGCACTAGTGGGTATGTCTTGCCTGGCAGATCAGTACTATAACTTGCAGAGTCTACTGCTGGGAAGACCACTGATGACTTCTTCCCCCAGTGACCTATATAGCACCTTCTGGCACTATGAAAGCTAGCCAACAGGGAGGAAGTTTCCAGGTCACTTCAAGTTTGATTTCTCTATGTCCTGCAACCAAACATGGTCAGACAAGACATCCTTTGATTATATACCTTAAACCTACCAACGAATCTAAGTGGGATTCAAAATCTTTAACTCCATGCCTCTGGAAGATGTGGAAGAAGAGTTAATGATGAATTTATGGGCTCTTTATTTGTTGTTTTAGGTCTACCAAGGTTTCCGAGTGTTTCTGTTATTCTGGTGTGCTGCAGTCTCTACATTAAAACAACAATTACTTATCTCAGATGAACCTGCCTCCCCTTTTTCCTCTCTTCATTGAAATTCTACCTACCCCTAGCCCTGTGATCCTTTGTTAACATCCTACTCATTTCTGAATTATAAATTCCTCTGCTTCCTCTATTTATGATTTTGCAGTTCTTGTAAATAATTTTTCATCATATCCATGTACCCCAACCTGAACCAAACTTGTTTTGTTATTTAATTCTTGAACATTTGGGGTATATCTTTTTATCTCCCAACCTGATTTTAACTTTTTT
>NW_008476486.1:0-1450 GCF_000622305.1 Nannospalax galili | reverse complement strand
TTGATCCCAAAGCTTATATCTGTTCCAAGACTCCCAACTGGACTTGCTTTGTGGTTTCAGCCTCATTACATTTTCAAAGGTACCAGAGAATGAATGGAAAGCTGTATTTGCTACTGAACGTTTGAACAAACTAGACACAGCAGGTGGGGGGAGAAGGCAGGCCTTGGGAGCCAGCAGCCATGCCTCCTCCGGCCCCTACTTCCTCCCAGATAATTTGAACCGGAGAACTTTTTTGACTTTCACTTTCTTCAGTCATCAAAATGTAGACTAAGCCTCCAATGTTCCTCATCTCCACCACTGAGGTTCAAACACCCTGATAACTAAATTCTGATACCCTGAGAGCAACTCTCACTTTTACAAAGTTATTCACGCTTGTTAACACTTTATGCTTGCTAACCCCACAGTAGGGACGGAAATACTGTCTTCTAGGGTCACAAGGTGAAAACCTATTGCTCCGAAGAGGTGGTGCTGGCGAGAGGAACATGGCTGCATGGCTGGGAGAAATGTGGTGCTTCTCTGTTGCTTTTAGGTTTGCTGTCAACGTAAATTTTCTCTAAACTTAACCATATAAATATTTTTTTAAAGCGAGGAAGAGTGAGGGGAAGAATTAAGTACTTTTCTTCTATTGATGAAATCTCTGGTGATTGTCATTTCCCCAAAGCCACATTTACTTAGCTGTCTGTTAGCCACCACAAACAACCACCAAGCAAACGAACACACCCATATCTAAATCTAAAATCCCAGTTTAAAAGGCCACCTCCTGTAAGGTCTGATGACGTAATGACTCTCAGGGCATCAGATGGGGCCGGGTCCCTTCTCTTGCCTCTCACCAAAGCTCTGTTCTTGACTATCCATTTCATAACACACTATTTATAGCAAAAATATTGCTTCTGCACAGAATAACTGCACATCCGTAATGTAAATTTCTCAGCACAGTGCTAAATATATGTAAGTAATTGCTCACTGCTACAAATTTGCACCTTTTCCTTCCCCTCCACAATCTCACTCTTAATTACTAGTAGAAAAACCTCATTGACACTTATTTTGTTGGTACAGAGAAGCATCCCTTTTTCTATATAGCAGTCTAGGAGGCAGAAATTATATCATATACATCTTGTTTATTTTTCTATTAGGTGAATTAATAAGCACTATTAGACGCTTACAAAATGTGTGTTGAGTTATGTGAAGCAATAAAGTAAGAGACTCAATGAAGATATTTAAAGCAGTTCAAGATCCATTGTTGTCCATACAAATACTGAGAATTTTAAATAGGAAGACTCAACAATTTTTATATTAAAAATAAGTAATGTTTGAAGAATTATTACTTTTTAAATATTTTTTTAATTTATTTATTTTTACACCCACTTCCCAGGTAGCATCCTCCCATAGCCTCCCTCCCCCCCACTAGAGCCCTTATACTCTGATATCTGTGCTACTGTCTGCTGTGTTG
>NW_008476485.1:0-1450 GCF_000622305.1 Nannospalax galili | reverse complement strand
TTTTAGAACGTTTTCATTTAGTGTAATTACCCACAGTGCCGAATTTTCTAACACTTTCTTGCTAGCAGTTGGTTGCAGTTAATGGCAGTGCACTGTTTCCCTGCAGACCCCCGTCTTTCTTCACAAGCCCTCTTCGGCTGTGTCTTTTCCCCCGAAGACCTTTCTTACTTCAGCATGCTGTAGGCTGCAGATTATCCACACTGTGCTGTCAACATGATGGATATGTGCAGTGCTTGTTCCCATTGGATGGTGGGTCCTTGAGACTGGAGGCTTTGTTATACTGTCCTCTGGGCTCAGCAGCAGCAAGTAGATCTATAGACCAGTTTTCCTCCCCAAGGAGAGTGACCCTCTCACCCAGCTTCCTGCAGACGCTGAATGATACTCCCGGACACCATGTAAGTTCCATGAAGGCACTAGCTGCTTTCTGTCCAGCCCCACAGTGTCTGTGTTACTTTTTCTCACTGCTGTGGCAAAGATACCTTACAAAAGCAAACTCAGGAAGGGTTTGAGGATGCAGCTTGAGGCTATGGTCTATCATGGAGAGGAAGGCATGGGGACCAGAGCAGCTCTAGCCATGCTGGCAGGACGTGAGGCAGCTGGTCACGCTGCATCTGAAGTCAGGAAGCAGAGAGAGGAAGGCTGCCGCTCAGCTGGGCTTCTCCTTTCTGTTCAGTCCAGGGCCCCAGCTTACAGGATTGCGCATATTCAGGGTGGATCTCCCCTCCACGTCAGCCTCTGCCTCAGTAGCTCCTCGTCCACCCGTCCCACTAGCATCAGCCTCAGCGTGCTGGTGACATGCCTGTCCGGACCTTGACCTTTGTGCCTCTCATGTAGACTTTCTCTCTGACTTCCTGACTGGAGTGAGAAAATGATCTTCCTGTATGTCCCAGCCTTAGCCATCTTAAGAAAGTAACCGTCCTTGCTCTTGGTCTTAGTAACCAGTTCTAACTGGAAGTTGCAGAAGGGCCAGTTTGGATTTCAGTTTCCGCTGCAGGGCACTTGAGAGCTCTGGAATGTTGGTTGTTATCTGGCTGTCTTTCAGCTCTCTAAAATGGGCACACACTATGCCCCACATCTCAAACAATAGAGTGAAGCCTGAAATAGGAACCGAAGAGCTCTTGAAGACGCCCGTGGCTGCCGAGAGGGCTTTGGCAGCTACCCTGTGCAAATTCACACTTCAGCCTCAACTTGGAAAGACAGAGGGTGGGCTTGTCATCGGAGGCCTCAGCAGAGCTGTACCCCATGGTGCTGTTTTGAAGTATCTCACCACAAATGCTCTCTTCCCTCTGAAAACGCCAGTCCGGTCTCTCTCATGTGCCTGAAGGCAAATTGCTCTGTCGTGTCACATTAGTGGACGGAGCATTCTGTCTGAGGCCACTGAGCCCCGGCTGCTGGGCTGACTGAGTTCAGATCATCATCTCCCATCTCCTGAAGTGCTCGTCATTGATTC
>NW_008476484.1:0-1450 GCF_000622305.1 Nannospalax galili | reverse complement strand
TGTCAAAGATTTCTGGGCAGCTTTTGAGTAGAAGTTGGCTTTGAAATGTTGGCATTTCTGGGGCATCATGATGGACAGACGAGACAAGATCACATATATATAGGACTTGATACTCTCCCCCAACTCAGAAAATGTGATCACTGAAATTGATTTAGAGCAGGAAGACATGCTGAACATTTCATTCTAAGAAAATGTTTTTATCTGTAATGTAATTTGTCTGCTTCCCAGGGCTGAGAAGATGGTGGCTGGGGAAAGGTAAACCATGCGGGCAGATGTTTTCCTTTTTCACCCAGTTTCCCGGTGCTCTGGTTTCTATGTGATGCCCCAATGCAACAGAACTGGGAGATGAAGCCAACAGAGGTGATTAAGTCGGGAGGGCTCTGTCCCACTAAGTGGACTGATGGTATGATTCTTATGCGTTAGTTATCGCGAGAGTGGATTTGATATGAAAGCAGATTTAACCTTCTCTTGCTCCCTTACTCGCTCCTCCTGCCAATCAATGTTCTTCCCTGGGAGGATGCAGGGTGAAAACTCTTGTCAGACGCCAGCTCCATGCTCTTAGATTCCCAGCTTCTAGAGCCATGAGCAAAATGCATCTCTATCTTTTACAAATTACTCAGTCCCGGGTATTCTGTTGTAGCAGCAGAATACATAGGAATACATGGGTCAAAATCAAACCTCATTTACAACTGGCAAGCCTTAGGAATCTGGTGACAACTCATGTTCTCTACCCTGACTGAATCATTGCCCACTCTGCTCAATCCTTCACTAGACATGCATCCTGAATTAATTTTTTTCTTAAACTAGCATAATCTTGCTTACTGTTTTGCATTCTTTCAAAGTCTCCAGAGATGTCCATTTCATGATCACAACAAAGGTGTCAATTACCTAGAGTAGTGCTCTATTGGAACCTCTAGTTAGCTATGTTCTCTGAGACATTAAAAACTCGAATATGCAAAGTATGTATCAGGAACAGATTTTCTTGGGTACCTCCTGCCATTATCTCCATCTCACACCCTAGCTGGTGATGCAACTGTCTCCCAGGGGCCCTTCTCCTAGAAGCTTTTGCAACATCATTAGGTCAAGCTCCTATGTGATGCAGTTTCTTCCCTATACCAAAGAATAGTCCTTGACTTAGATTTTAGATAGAAGCTGTTCAATGACTAAAACTGAGCAGGAGAGTAGAGGCAGGGATGGGCTTTTTTGGTCCTCTAACTAGTTGCTGTGCCACCCTGGGCTGTGTCATCAGCTGGTATCTTCCTTTTCTGTCTTTCTCAGTGGTATATATTCCGTGTCTTTAGTAATTTGCGATTTTATCATCCCCCAAAGAAAGTCCCTTCTCTTGGCTTTCTGAGCAACCTTTTCTTACTGCCTTTCTGGATCATAGCTCTATTTCTCCTTGATTTTGTGACCTCATCCACTAGACCCCTTTCCTGAATGAAAAATGAGG
>NW_008476483.1:0-1449 GCF_000622305.1 Nannospalax galili | reverse complement strand
TAAATATAATTCCAAATATTTATATTAATTTAATTATTTTGGAAGCCTCAATTTTCTCCAGGAATTAGATAATAACTGATATTTTCTAACAGTGGCAAATAATAGAGAGATGACATTAAAAAAAGGGAGGCAGAGGCTAAACTATGCAGTACCCTAAAAAAGCAGTAGGAGTTTGAATTCTGTAGAAGGAACAGACTAGGGAGGGGTGACTGTGTGAGAGGTGCAGGGAATTAAACTAAAATGGAGTCTACAAGATATCTTGACAGAGTAAGTTTCTATTTTGAACATGAAATTAATAATAATCCTGTGTTCTTATATTTTAATTGTTTGTAGAAAGCATAAAATTTAGTTAAGGAGAATTTCAGTGGGAATCAGGCTTTCCTGAGTTTACTGTGCATTATAACTTGAATTACTCTATTGATAATGTGCTGATAGTTCAATACTGTGATAAGTAATAGTCTCATATAGTGGCTTGCTGTCAGGCAAATAGCTTCTGTATAAGTACCCAAAATGCTGTGCTCAGAACTTGGGTTCTTCATCTCCCTCTTTTCTCTATTTGGTTCATTGGATTGAAAATATTCAAGTTTTTTACCTTAGACTTTCTCATCATCGCTCTATTTGTTGATCTTGTTATCGCTTCTCAGCTTTAATATCTTAGGTTTTTTGCCATTAGTTAGGTTCATGGCAGATTACATTACTAATAAGCAATTTACTGGGCACTTTCTACAATCAAATTATTTCTCATGAGTTTTGTACTTATCAACTTACATAGACAAACAGCACTGAGGTTTGTTTTACTATTATCTACTTTTCAGAAAAGGAAAACATGAAGATCTTAAGTTTCTGAATGATACAGAACTTTATGAACTCAGCTCACAAAGAAGAGAAAGAGGGGATGAACTTATGCATTATTTGCATTTGAGGTATCACTCAGGGTTCTCATTATTCAAGGTATCAATGATCTGGGGCAAATTTTGAAATACCAAAGAATGTGTAGGAGGGCTCATATACATGACTTTAATTTCCTCACAGAGACTATGAAAGATCTATCACTATTATCTTTGTTTGATATTTGTTGGTACAGCAGGCATTTTGCAAGGTTGTTGCTGATTGCATATGTATTATAATAGGTTAGATATGGCCCTGATTATGGAAATTATGGCAATACTAAAAATTTTTATCAGAAATTCCAAATAATTATATTTAAACATCAAATACATATAATACCTTGCTAACATAAAACAATGAAAAACTATAAGAACACAGTAAATATTTCTAATACATAATTGCAGATTTGTCAGGTATGTTAGAAAATAGATTTCTGTAGTTGTATATTGTTTTTTAAAAAATATTTTATTGTTTTTATTTTATGGCTATTAATGTTATGCCTGCATGTATGTAAGTGCACCCATGTCATGCAATGTCCACAGAGGACAGAAGAGGCTGTCA
>NW_008476482.1:0-1450 GCF_000622305.1 Nannospalax galili | reverse complement strand
GGGTCCTGTTTCCTGTGGCTGGGAGCACAAATGATATAACCAGAAGTGTGAAATTCTACGGATTAGAAGCAAGTGACAGGAAGTGAAGCAGTTACATTTCCCTCCTTTGTCTCTTCCACAGACTACCTGGAGATGCAGCCTAGCTTCTAGTCACCCTTCTCCTGAAGGCCACGCGGAGCCTCTTTGCAATCTGCTGGCCTGGTCAGCACTTCCGCACACTGCATCTTCTCTTCACATTTCCCTTTTGCCTCATCTTCACCATGCTGGGCTTGCACCTCTGAGCAGCTTTACTTGCTACAGAGCCTGGTCTAGGACAGAGCTCTGCCTCACTTTCTCAATGGCTGCATGGCTTTTCATTTATATATATACAAAATACATCCAGTCGGTCCTCTATTGCTGGACTTTAAAGGCATCTCCAAGTTTTTACCCGGCATGAACATTTAAAACAATAACTGATCTGGGGTATCTATGCTTCTATGCCATCCCTTATCTGATGGTATCACATTGCTGCAGATTATTATTTTTGTCCTAAAAAATTAAAGGTAAACATTTTTTCAGCATCTGGCACTTGCTCTTCCATAGGGTTTCATTTTCCCACCACTCATTCTTAAACTACCTGAGTGGACAATTCTGAACCCCTAACTCACAGAGCCCTCTCAAACCTGACTCTCTGCCTTGGTAGGCACCATGCTCTCTACCTGAAATGCCTTCCCCTGCACTGTCTGCCTGGAGAACTTCTACTTGCCCTCTAGCCAGTGTCTGCACACCCTCTTCCATACCCTCTTCCCAAACCCTTTACAGACAAGGTTACTTTCTGTGAGTTAACTCTGCTCTGAACATGTGACCGTTGCCACAGTCGCCATGTGGTGTAGACATCATTTGCTGTCATTTCTATTTTCCCATTCATCCATTATTTCTCTGTGGACAGGAATAATATATTTTACCTTTTTAACTCCAAGACTGTAAGCTATTAACAATTATCCAAAACTGCTCTGGCATACCTGCCTCTAGGGATGGCAACAGTAATCCAACTTAACTGGATTTAATGTCCTTTTATGAACAGATAAAGCTTTTAAATATCAAGTAGATATTTTCCCTATAAATCTCGAAAGAAAACATGTATCCTTAAGGAAAATATGGCTCAGGTGAGTGAGATAGGCCTGAATTCACATTGCTGCTCATGAACTTGCTGTCTAGGGTGACTTTCTGAGCTCCCAGTTTTCCCTGGGGTCCAGTGGCTACAATACATACCTCAGGAGGTTGGGTGCCAGGTTTAACTGTCATGACATACGTGCTTATATTGTCCTTCCTGTACCTGCAATAGGGAATATGCTGGTTAGCTTTAGTTACTGACATACTGGGTAGAGGAAGCCTCAATTGGGGAATTTCCTCCATTGGTCTGGCCTGTAGCCATGTCTGTGGGGCATTTTCTTGATTGTTGAGTGATGTG
>NW_008476481.1:0-1449 GCF_000622305.1 Nannospalax galili | reverse complement strand
AAAAAAAAAACCCACGAATGCAAGCCGAAGTAGGGTTTGCCATTCCAAATCTACCTCAGCAGAGAACTGCTGATAGAGGAAGGTTTACAGCAGAGAATCATGGCAGAAAATCATGTCCTCATGATCTTCAACAGTGGTGGCATTTGTTTCCCTGGGCCCAGTACTTGTGAAAAGTAGATTATTATCAAGAAAGTTTTAAAAAATGAGAGTAGGCAGGTGTGGTGGTGCATGCGGATCTCTGTGAGTTCAAGGTCAGTCTGGTCTACATAGAGTTCCAGGCCAGCTGGGGCTACAGGGAGACCTTGTTTCAAAAAATAAAATAAAATAAAATAAAATTTTAAATGAGGGTAAAGCTGGGCATATAGCCCAGTGATACAGCACTGGCCTTACAAACATGAATCCCTAGGGTCAATCTGTAACATCATACAAAAATTATGAGAATAATGGCTGAAGTTGTGCTGTGATGATACCAACCAATTAAAAAAAAATCAAGGATGAAAGTGTAACTGTATCACTTCTATTACTTATTTCTCATTACCCTGACAAAATGACCCAAGGTGTGTGAAATAAACAGGTTTGTTCTGGCATAAGATGAAAGGTCAACTGTGTACTCTGGTGATAGTCTCGTTGCCAAAGTCTCAAGTTGTAAAAGCCAGTAAAGCAGTAAAGCCAATCTAGAGTTGGTCACTGTCACAGGGAACACTTATTCATATTACTAACAGACATTGTAGGGGGAGTTTGGCTTTAACTGAAGAGTTTGTGGTATAGTCCATTCTATAGTTCAACTACTTGCTCTGTATATAGCATGACATTTTATACTCTATTCTGCCACTTTTTAACTTCTTGTTTACTTCCTTTAATATCTTTCATATTTGATCTCACTAACCTGTTTTTGGTGGATTCCTTAATTATATTTTTACATTGTTAATTTCTTATTCAATCACTTGTAATTATTCACTCCATTTTCCTGAGCTTAGAATTCTGGTAGCGTTTATTTTTATTTCTGGGGATTTGATTTGTTCTTTTCCATATTCATGATTCTTTCCCAAATTCACCTAAATTATTTGACTTTAAAAAGTAGATACTTCTTTCTCTAGTATTTCTTTGAGATTTTAAATAGGATCATTTTAGTCTGTCCCTTGTTCTGCTCTCATTTTCATTTTCATTGGTATGAATACCATTTGAGATTTTTATCCCTTATTCCTGAGTGCCTGCTTTCCGTGTCACTGATGTCCTGAGTGGGGAGTCTGGCATCTTCTCCTCTGCCACTCTTCCCTCCTTTCTGAAGGTGGTGTTTCCTCTAACATTTCCAGGGACATAGAAGAGGCTCTTTTATGAGTGTTTATGGCTCTTATCCACAGCACAGATGCTGTCTACCCCCAGTGCTTGACCTAGGCACTGCTCAGTGATGTGGTTGGCTTAGTTCTTCCTCATTAATTGGTGAGCTTA
>NW_008476480.1:0-1444 GCF_000622305.1 Nannospalax galili | reverse complement strand
GGGGGGGTGTCGTGCTCTGCTTTCCTCCTCATGGCTGTTCTGTCTGTCTCTCCATGTGTTGACTCATCTTGGGCTTGGCCTCATTATTTATAACCTCCTTCCCAAATACACAGCCTTCAGGGAGGACTTCCTTAGCATCTACTATGAGGTGAACGGTGTCATATTTCAAGTCCTGACTCCCATACCTATAACTGCAACTTTATCTGGAAATTAGGGTCTATGCAGATGTGATTAACTTAAGGTTAGGCCACCAGGGTAGATCATATTTCAATATGGTTGATAACCTATGGAAGAGAAGAAACAGGACACACCAAGGGAAGACGACCCAAAGTCAGACACATGTGGAGAATGATGGGGAGGATGCTCCAGATGACAGGCAGGAATTGTGGTGGCGCTCCTACAGGCAAGGGATGTCCCAAACTGCTGCCATCATTTGAAGCTACAACACAGGCCTGAAGCCGATTCTTCCTTAGAGTGCTCAGAGGAGCATGGGAGCTGGAACCTTGACTTTGAACTTTCCGCCTCTAGAACTGTGACAGAGCACATTTCTTTTGTTTAATTTTGTTGTTGTCTCGTTGTTGTTCTTTTACATTGTTTCTGTTTTTTTTGTTTTGAGACAGGGTCTCACTGTGTAGCCCTGGCTGACCCGGAAATCACTTTGTAGGCCAGGCTGGCCTGGAACTTGCAGAGATCCTCCTGCCTCTGCCTCCTAAGTGCTAGGATCAAAGGCTTGTGCCATCATGCCCATCCAGCTATTTCTTTGGTTTTAAACAACTATGTATGTGGTACTTTGTTACAGAACTCTTAGGAAATTGATACAGTAAGCTAAAGCTGTGGAAATCACCTAATTGGCTGGCTTACCTTGAGACCAATCAGAGGCCAAAGCCTAGCTTTGCTTCCCAGTCTGAGTAACTGTGGTTGGAGCAGTTAGATCTACAAAGTTGAATGCTGGAAAACTGACAGGCTAGCATCCATTGGAAAATGGCCAGATGTGGCCAGGGGGGTGAAGATGTGAAGTAGGGGTGGGAAAACAGGATTTTTGCCTTAGTCCTCTGTTAGGTTGACACTTCACAGAGAAAGGGAGGCTTTCCAGGGTTGAACATCAACCACTGAAATAACACTGACCACTACTGCATTATTTTTTGTTTTGTTTTGAATTTTGTAACACAGGATCTCCCTATAGCCCCAACTGTCCTGGAACTCACTACGTAGACCAGACTGGCCTGAGTCTCACAGAGATCCACCTGCCTCTGCCTCCCCAGCGCTAGCATAAAGGGCACGTGTCACCACACCTGGCTATCCTGTCTTATTTGGAGAAAATGTCTTTTTAAGAAAATGTGTTATTTATTATTTTTATTTTATGTGTATGAGTGTATTACATGTATGCATGTAAGTGCCCCATGTTGGGCAGTGCCCTCGGAGGTCAGAAGAGGGTGTTGGATCC
>NW_008476479.1:0-1450 GCF_000622305.1 Nannospalax galili | reverse complement strand
TTTTTTTTGTTCACGTCTCCCCCAGAAACAGTGTCACACAACCCTCAACCCCCCAAAAAAACCATCCTGGGATTTGACATCAGGCAGTCTATTTTCAGCTGTAGTAAACAGATACGAGGTCTGATTTGACCTGCCCGTGATGCAGCGGACATTTCAGTTCTCTGATGACGGTAAGAATTTGTGGTTTGGCCTTGGTCAGGCATTCTAGATAGAGGACTGTGAACAGCTCCGGTCGATCCTTACAGGTAAGGAATGCAGAGCTGCCAGTGAGCAGTACTGGAGATATCCAGGTTTGGTAACTGAGAAACAGTCAGCTTTGCAGTGCAGAAGGAAGTGGTGAAAACAGTTAGACAAGACCAGGGATCCGACCGAAGGCCAGCAGTCTTGAATCTTGAGGGACGCTTGCGGAGTCCACACTGCTGGATCTGGCCACTGCTGTGGGGTGCACGGAAGAAGGCTGGAAGGGAGGTCAGAGTACGCCATGCTGCCATCCACTTCAGTGAGCTGCTGATGGCGGAAGGCCTCATGACTCAGCTGCAGAGTTTTGCTTTCTGGATGTTGACCAGCTTCAGGTTTATCTGGTTGCCTTGGAAAATGTTTGCCATTGTATCGGTCAGTCATCCTTGCCAAGCCATTAGCCCTATGAATGGGTCAGCTGCTTCATGAGGAAAATGTAGTGCTAGGGATGACACTGTGGACCAACAGGTCTTGCAGACCATTTCTTGCTCCAGATTAGCAATCAGGACCTTAAGGCAAATGTGGATCAAAGGGTAGGATGGTCCTTCCTCCTTGTTATTGGGCATCTCAACTGGCACAGTGGTGGCACTTTTATCTTGTGTCTAGTTGAACTTAATGCCTGCTCAATAGGAGGGAACTCATGTGTGGTACTGTAGACTTAGCCAAGTACACATGGCTGGAGAGCTCAGAGACCCCAGAGAAGAACCAACTTCTGTCACTTCCCTAGACAAACATAATTTCCTACTATTTTCTAAATACATATCCTTATATTTACAGATATGTGTAAAATTTTCTCACCACTCATCAAAGAAGCTTCTTTCTGAAGCATAAGGAGACGATTACAGAGTTCCTCAACTGGTCACACACAGAGAAAAATGACTATGAGGTGCCCAGCCCTAAGTGACACATGTACAATGGAACCTATACACCTAAGGCTCAGAGAACATCATGGAAGAGGGGGCGGAAAGAAGGTAAGAGCCAGAGGGACAAGATACCTGCTGCTGTTAACATTCTCAACATGTTAGGGAGGATGTATCAATGGACTCTCCACAGAATGATAGTTTAATGAGATCTGCATAATGACAAAACCAGTTGACATCTCAAGGAAGATGGGGAAATCGGGCCCTACCTCAAGAGGAAGAGCTATAGGTAATCGATGGATGATGCTGAGGGAGGGAGAATCAGTTTTCTCCAGGGACTAGCTCCCTGAGAG
>NW_008476478.1:0-1450 GCF_000622305.1 Nannospalax galili | reverse complement strand
TTTTTTAATGTAGCCATGATTGTCTTCTTTGCTTGTTTATAAACCTCAACAGGATAGTCCACCTCCCTGTATCATCCTTGCCATCCAACTATTGGTACCCTCCACCCCAGGACCAAGAGCCTGGAAGCTATCATCCAGCACAATGCAGACCTTCTGTTTCCCAGACTTCTGTTTATTTTATTTCTAGTCTGGTGTGTGTCCCCTGCCTCTCCACTACCACCTCCCGGTTCAGCTTGTGGTCTCTTCTCTATGAAGTGGCTTATGTTTGTCTGTTTTTTAGCACATCAGATAAACTTGCACATATGTGACCCCTTCCTGAACCCTATCAGGGGACAGCTATCATCACATTGAGTTTGTTTGCGGAAGGTCCGGTTCCCCTGTGACACTGTGGAAATCTTGGGATCCTGGCCAACATTGTATGTCTAATGTCCGGCTCTAGATCTCGCGTATAGAGAGAATCAAGTACAAATATTTGTGGAATAGATGAATGTAAGTGCATTTCATTTTCCCGGCTTCTTGTCATCTGTCTCAGAGTAACACCTTCTGACACTCTAGAAAATTATTTTCATTGTCTCAGATTTCGCAATAAGTCAGACTTCCTGTCTATAACACTTATTAATCATAATAACTTTGAAATAATTTCTATGTGAAATATTCAGAGTCTCATCCATAACTACCCGAAATACATGATAAAATAATCAATCATTATTTTCTAAACCAAAGGCCCTGTAATTAAGGAGTCTATCAATGTGCCAACAACTTGTGGGTTTAGAAACTAATTTTTGTTTGTTAAAGGACCTCAGAGATATTGCAATACAGGCCCATTGTGAAATGGATTAATAGATTGCTTGTCTCATTTCACTCGTTCTTTTCTATTTAAATTCTGTTGGAATTTTTTCCCTCTAAATATTTGACAAGATGTGCACTTCCTTGCAAAGTCAGATGAATCGTCATCGTATTAAACTGTAAAATGTGTTGGAGTGGGAACTGAACACCTGAGTACCTGTGACATATGAAACAGACAGGTTATTTCATTTAGTCTCTGCTGAGATCGTTCGTTGAACAAATATGTGCTGAGTGAATGCCTTCAATGAACTACCCACACTTCTCTGTTCTTTTGAAGATGATATAACCTGTGGTCCAGAAATTCACTGAATCAGTCCTGTACTTCAAATTCACCAAGTGGCAGCGCCAACATCAGAAAGCAGGTCTATCCATCCCAGACTCCAAGTCTACTCTGTGATGCTTTTGGCCCATACGCTCTTTAAAGTGTTTTTTTGATTGGTGGATTTTTATTTCATGTGTGTGAGTGTTTGTTACATGTATGTAAGTTCACCTGCATCGTGCAAAGCCAGAGGAGAGTAGAAGAGGACACGGGATCCCTGGAACTAGAGTTCCAGATGGTTGTTAGCTGTCATGTGGCTACTGGGAATTGAGTCCTGGTCCTCTG
>NW_008476477.1:0-1449 GCF_000622305.1 Nannospalax galili | reverse complement strand
TGGGTGCCTCTGGAGAACAAGGCATCCCTGGACCACCGGTAAGAAGCACCTCACTGTTATGGGATGCCTCTGTCATCCTGGGAGCCCTTAATGGGATCATTCCCCTATGTAGGCCTCTAGCATATGAGAGAAACCTATGTCTGGATGGGGAGTGTCTGGGTTGGGTGAGAGATTGGGACTGGCATCTGGGAATCTCAGGACAGGATCAACGCTGCCCACTTGAAAGCCTGGCTAAGGTCCAGGTCTGCCACTCTTCCTTTAAGTGACCCTGATAGAGCCCCTGCCTCTGAGCTACATTGTCCCATCTAGAAGGAATGGACTCTGCCTACAACAAACAAGCATTTGAAAAGGGGTGGGGGTCAGAAAAGGTGTCATGAATTGGGCCTTGCAGTTGTCTTTACTGTCATTTTTTTCTGTCTTGATAGGGTCCCCAGGGCATCAGGGGCTACCCAGGCATGGCAGGACCTAAAGGAGAGACGGTGAGTCTAGGAGTGCCCTGCAAGAGATACTGTGACCAGTCTTCTGACCTCCAGAGTCCAGCCAGGACTGATTCATAACCCTTTCCTCTCCTCAGGGTCCTCGTGGATATAAAGGCATGGTGGGCTCCATTGGCGTAGCTGGACCACCGGTAAGCCTGCTCTTGTTCCCCCCTCCCTCACCCCCATGCCCCAGGAATGCCCCAGGAGCTCCCATTGCTGCAGTGTGCTGCTCTTCTGGGCCCATATGACTTGGTCTCCTGTCTTCCCGCTAGGGTGAAGAAGGCCCAAGAGGGCCACCAGGCCGAGCCAGTGAGAAGGGTGACATGGTAAGTCCTCAGGCACCCCATGTCCTGTCAGAATCCCTGTAAGGACTGGAAAGGGCTCATCTTCACCCAAGGATGATGTGTGTACATGTATGTGCTTATGTATGTGTCTGTCACTCTGTGCATGGGGATGACTGCTGGGGTCTGACAGTCTGTGCTGAGAGCCCAGTGGGCATACATTCAGACCTTGATAGTAGCCCTGGGGTCCAGTCCTGTGGCCACTGGGGCCAGACAATGAAATTCCAGCAAATCAGCCATGGGACTAATGTAATTTGGTCTGGATTCCAAGGCCTCTATCAGGTTCTTTTAACTCTTACTTAGTTTTAAAATTAATAGACCATTTTCTGAGCAGTTTTAGGTTTATAGAAAACCAAGCAGAGGATGAGGAGCTTGGGAGGCTCCACCCTCCTCTGAGAAGCTATTGGTAGTTAACCATTGCCTGGGAAGAGGGAGTCCTTGTCTTTAGTGGTGTAGCCACTGGTACATTGCCCATGCTCCAGTAAATAACTCCCTACCCATGCTCATGCAAACAACCTTAATTAAACTCAGTGGGTCACAGAAAAATGGGTGGTGTAGGCTGAGTTCAAGCCTCAGAACCCATATAAAGGAAGGAGGGAACCTACTTCCCAAAGTGGTCCTCCACACAG
>NW_008476476.1:0-1449 GCF_000622305.1 Nannospalax galili | reverse complement strand
AAAAAGCTAGACATGAGGATATGTGTTGATGAAAAGGAACTAATACATTAGCTTTTATTTTGGCAGGAAATGCCAAAAGTGATGATACTTCCTTGGGTGGACCCAAACAGGACATCAAGTAGTGAATTGGTGGTACCACTTAAATTGTCACATAGGAAAGGTTTATTGGGGTGGTCATGTCATCAGAGTCCATGCTCTCTGAGATGAACTGTCAAACTTCTCTGAGGGAAGCTGTCTCAGGGATGCTGCAGCAGGTGGTTGTAGAAAGCTCTAGAACAGCATTTCCCAAGTAAGTTCTGTAGAATGCTGAAGAGGGGAGCAGCTATTTGTGCCTGCCTTGGACCAGTTCCTTCTTCTGCAAGCAACACCTTCACTGCTCTCTGAGAAACCACCTCTTCTACTGGTGGTTTGAGTCTGAGACCGCAGGCTACAGAGGCAGGCATATGGCTTGGGACTGCCAATTCATTCCAGCTCACCTCAGTAATAATTGGAAGAATTGGTGCAGGGATGACCATGTGACCAAAGGCAGTCCAGTGAGTCTTCCTGATCCCTTTGTCAGTAGAGGAAGATGAGGAGGAGGAAGAGAAAAAAGGAGGGAGGGGAAGGGAAAGGAAGCAGAGGAAGGGGGAGAAGCCGAGGGAGTGGAGAGGCTAATTTTATTGGGGTTATTGCAAAGAAAGAATATCAACAGTTCCTGGTCATCTCTCTGCCTTGTGGAAGGGTCTGCTTGAATGAAACCAACACAACGGAAGGTACAATCCAGAAATGGAGTCAGAGTGACAGTGTCTGAGCCCCCGTATCCTTCCAGGACTAAGGATAGCCTTACCATCAGTTTGAATCAATTAATTTCCCTCTTTGCCAGTTTATATTGGAATTGCCTCACTTGGCACTAAAACTCTTTTGACTGATTGAAAAACTGTTATACGATCAGCCATAGTGTTGCATGGCTATAATCCCAGTACTCAAGAAGATAAGGCAGGGTAATCTTCAGTTCAAGGACAGTCTGAGATACATAGTAAGAGCATCCCCCTGCCAAAGTGTTAGGCGAAGAATGACCTGTTGTGTTGGAAATGCTGGATTGCCCTGGAATAAAACCCTGCAGTAGGCTGTGTGCTGGTAACTTCCTGAAGAGTAGGGTGAGGTGAGGAAATAAAGGAGAGAAGACACCCAATAGCGGGATCGTGTCAGGCCAGCAACCACTGTGAGTGTCTCTCTAGACCTTAATCCCAAGGGGGAAACTATGGAGATGTGTCAAATGCATGTCTCAGTTACCCTAGCCAGGCAGCAATGGAGCTAGGATGCTCACACTCTGATTCCCCAAAGTTACTTGAGTTGAGGACTATGCTTGGACGGATGTTAATTTCCTGGTAGTTCAGGCCTGCTCTGCAAGAAGGCCAAACAACATAAGAAGGGATGAAAGGGGAGGAGTGAGATGGAACCAGTGAGCCC
>NW_008476475.1:0-1449 GCF_000622305.1 Nannospalax galili | reverse complement strand
CTTCACATCACCCTGACCAATCCTGATCTAACATTTTCTAACACCTCCCCTAAGGAATCAGGCTTGAGTGGCAGTCTTAGGGACAGTCACACTGGGAGAATCGCCAAGTGGCTGGGCTTGGAAGTCCCAGAACTTTTTATACGAGAGTAACTATTTCCCATAACCTCTTATAGATCCCTACCCTCTGTCACCAGCCAACCTCACAGCACAGGGACTCACGGCCCTTCCCATGGTGCCCTGCATAACCCAGGCAAGATTGGTGCATTTAGGCAAAGTCCTTTGAAAAGAGCCAGGAATGACCACAGAATTAAAGACATAGTTCTTGAGTACAACCTACTCCCACTCCAGTCCTTTGTCCTAGCTGGGACCCTTCCCACTCCCAACCCCGCAAGCTCACCCTGGGTCTCTACACTTTTCGAAGCCAGAGCTGAGGAACAGTTCTAAGGTCCCTGTGGCTACCTGGAACTAGTATCTGAGCTCGACCTCCTGCAGTGGCTCTAGCCTCTTCCCTGGGCGAGTACAGTGTCCCTAGAAAGGGCCTCTGACCTCTGGCATGCAGTCAACCCAACCCTTATCCACACATAGTAGCTGGGCTGTGGAGGGATTGCCTCATAGCTTGACACTGGCTGCTTCTCTGCACTGCTTTTCCAGATCACCTTGATCTTCATGTAGTTGATCACTGACATGTGAATATTGTTAGTGTATGTTTGCTGGGAGGAGCCAGGATGCAGCTGAACCCAGCTGAGAAGAACCGAAGCAAACAGCTGCAGCTCAAAAGCAATCTCTTCCTTCTTAATATAAAGCTAACTACTGACTCCCATTTTTCCCAACTAGAGGAGTTGTTTTAAAAGTTTCGAGGGTCTAGAGCGCCACAGTTAAGAGT
This sequence comes from Nannospalax galili, assembly GCF_000622305.1. NCBI lineage: Eukaryota > Metazoa > Chordata > Mammalia > Rodentia > Spalacidae > Nannospalax > Nannospalax galili. Next base: position 566 of record NW_008476475.1, on the reverse strand, counting down.
GTGTACTGCTCACACAGTTCACAAGTTCAGTTCCCAACATCCTTATCAGGGGGCTCACAACTGCCTATAACTCCAGTTCTAGGGGATTCAGTGCCCTGTCCTGGCCTCCCTGGGCATCTGCACTCACATGCACATACCCACACACAGACACATTATTAATATTTTATTTTTATGTATGCATGTATCTGTGTGTGTTATCACATGTGTGCAGGTGCTTACAGAGGCGAGAAGAGGGCATCAGATCCCTGGAAGTGCAGTTAAAGGCAGTTGTGAGCCTCCCGAAATGCATGTTGGGAATTGAACTCTGGTCCTTTGGAAGAGCAGCAAGCACTCTTATCTGCTGAGCCATCTCTCCAGCCCCAACATACACATTATTAAAAAAGAAGTTGTGATAAGAAGTCAACATTCTACTGAAGATGGGGGAGGGGCACACAAGCCCCCACCCCTAGCTGAGGTACCGTTGACAATTGGTGACTGCCAGAGGAGGCAAGTCAGTTTTCTTTAGAGGCGTGCCCCTGGTAAGTTGACCATGGTCCAGTGGATAGCCCCACACCTATGCACGATGG
>NW_008476474.1:0-1449 GCF_000622305.1 Nannospalax galili | reverse complement strand
TCCTCCTCAAGGCAGCTGCCAAGATTACCAGCTTGCCTGTGCCCCGCCCCCCCCGGGAATTTTTCTTTAAAATTCTAATAAAACTGTAAAAGCTTAAATCTTGTCCCAAGGACTTTACCTCTTTGACTTTACCTTTATCTTATTGCCTTCCAGTTAGGGCTGGGAGAGTGCTGACCAGCTAAATAGAGTTGGCTGATTTGGAACTTTTTGAGTCTGAGTGGTCTTTTCCAGTGATTCCGAACTGTGTAACTACATAAATCTCTTTTAAACAAATTCCCCAGCCTCAGTTAATGTTTTAGAACAGCACAAAAGAGATGAAGGTAGAGCGGAACCAGCCTTCTGATGGAAGCTTGGCTGTATTAGACCTTTTCAGTTAGAAGGGGACATTGATTTGTCCTCACCAGAACAGACATGTGCTCAAGATATGTGCTTGCCTTCCTGTAATCTACCAGTACCATTATCCATGAGACTATAATAGGATTACCTCCTGGGAAGGGCACAAAGTCCCTAAAGTATGGGATTCTACTTTATATGAGGCAATATATGCTTCGATTCAACAACCAATACATCACTTTTTATCCACTGTCAAAACTCATGGGTCTGAGATTTATGGGTAGAAAGGAGAGTAGCTTTTCTCTCTGCTCTGTTTAATAACCCACATGCAGAAATTCTGCTTCAATTTTCAGTGTTGCTAGTTTCTACATCTTGGAAGGAATGCTTCCATTCAAGAAAACAACAATAGATATGTCAGACTGGAAATGAAATTATTCCCCGGCCATTTTGAGTGCCTCGTATCATTGAATTAAGAAGGAAAGAAGAGTGTAACAAGTTAATTCCAGTTGTTTGAACTAGATGGACATTAATAAGACTCACACAGAAAACTGTAGACAAGTATTTCTAAAGTTGGCAGAGGATACCTTTTTATTGATTAAATTTGTGCTTTGAGAATTTCATACATGCACACAACGTATTCTAATTATTCTGACTCCAATCTCTCTTACCTCCCTCTCTCCCCTGCTATTCCCCACTTGCTCCTACAAGTCCCTTTCCAACATCATGTCCTTTTTGTTTTGTTTGTGACCCACTGATTTTAATCTCTGTATGTGACTGCAAGTTTGGAACTATTCACTGGAGCCTGGTGGGCTCACTATCGGGTGCACAAATAAAGACAATGGACAAATGCCGTCTCCCTCAGAATCCTTCAGTAGCCAATAGTTCATCAGGGAGAGAGAGGGCTCCATGAGCCCCTCTGGGATCCCTGATTGACTATTGATAGGCCAGTACTGTGAAGGCTCAGTATAGGCAACTTCTGAGATATCATGTTTGCAGTGACCGTCGTGCCCTGGAGATAGCATTTCACAGCCTTCTCCCTGTCTTCAGGCTTTTACATTCTTTCCAGTCCCTCTTCTACGGTGTTCTCTGAGCCTTTGGGGGAGGTAGAAATGTTCT
>NW_008476473.1:0-1449 GCF_000622305.1 Nannospalax galili | reverse complement strand
AAAAAAAAATGGTGAACTAAAACCTGCCTTCAGAATTTTGCATGTTTCTACTTTCCCTCGCACTGTTCTGTGACCCACACTCAGAGCTGTGCCTAAATTTGCCTTTACATTAGAAAAACCCAGGCAGACTCTGGAAACAGTTTGATAGTCCCGGGACAGGGAAGGTGGCATGGTCCACAGATCACGCATGTCAAACCTGCAGCAGGCTACATGTGTCCCCAAGAGAGCTATGAATGTGGGCCAACAGCAAACACAGCTGAGTTACTTAAAACATTCTGAGATCTTTTTTTACAATTTGTTTTTTGTAACTTGACTGCAGGACTCTGAAGTGTGAACTTCTCAGACAACTGTCATGTCCTGTAGCAGTGTCAAAAGGTTAACAGCCCGCAAGGTACCATTCTCCATAGGCAAGCTAGAAATCTTATTTTAGGATTTCCATGGATTCAAAACCAGAAAAATCTAATAAATTCTGAGCATGGGAATTTTAGTCAGCGTAATAGAGCCTTGAAGAAAATATTTTATAGTAAGATGCCAGGTATGGTGGTTTGTACCTGCTATGACAGGACTCTGAAGGCTGGTGCAGGAAGATCATTGAGTTTGAGGCCATCCTGAGCTAGAAAATATCACTCTATCTCAAAAAAAATCAGAAGAAACAACTGGAAGCTGTGTTTGCAATGAGGTCATAATGTGTTTTGACTAGGGCTATAGCTCAGTGATAGAGCACTTGCGTAGGTATGCAAAGCCCAAGGCTCCATCCCTAGCACTATTTTAGAAAGAACATTTCCCAGCGAGGTGAGCCTCCCATATTTTCTGAGAATGCTTGTTCCATTAAGAAAAGGACAACTCAGCCTAACCACTAAAATGTAGCTTCCCCTTGCCCCCGACTCCCCACCCAAGGGGCTCCATTACATGGTCAGCCATGTGTATGGCATTTTCAAAGGATTTATACATATTTAGAGAGCAAATTGCATACAGCGTAAACACATGAAAATGATGTGAAAATTCCCAAAAGAGCTGTCTTCTTGTAGGCCACCCAGCTTGTCTCTAACCTGCAGGAGACCTAGAGGAAGACGTTCCACCTTGCATTTCTTTTTGCACTCAGCAGAAGCTGTAAGCAACATCCTGCCACAGAGGCCTTGAGTTTCAGCTTCCCCTGAGGTCCACAATGCAACCAGGTGATGGAAGCATGGGGAGGTAGAGATGTCACAAGGGAAAGTCAGGGACCGAGGGAAGAGCCTTCCCAGGAGCATGGAGGGCAGCAGCCAGGGTGTGGCAGGCTGCCCCTGCTCCTAAAGCGCATTCTTAAAGCAGTTTAGATCCTTGCTGGTGGTGCAAGCCTGTAACTCCAGTTACTCAGAAGACTGAATGAGGAAGATGAAAAGGTATTTTAAATAGATATTTGTGTGTACTTCATACAGAACATCCCAAACAATCTTATTCATCTATATA
>NW_008476472.1:0-1448 GCF_000622305.1 Nannospalax galili | reverse complement strand
AATGGATGGATGGATAATGAAGGATGGATGAGTTGATGAGTGGATAGAAGGGTAAATAGTTGGATGATGAAGGATATATGGGAATGAAGGGTGGATGAGTAGTGGGAATAGATGGATGGGTAAGTGGTGGAGAGATGAAGAGGTACAGGGCGGATGGACAGACGGATGGACATTGAATGTATGGATGTTGCATTGGAAATGAAGGAGAGATGGATGGATGGATGAATGAATAGATGGATGGATGGATGGATGAGTGGATGGACGATATTGAAGAATTAATGGATTGGAAATGAAGGATGGAGGATGGGTGAGTGGATGGATGAGCAGAGAAAAGGAGCCATGTGACAGCTCAGGCCTCTGCTCTGGGTGTGTAGCCCAGCCTGAATGAGAGTGAGGCATTCTGCTTTTCAGAACGGTGTGTCATTTAGCCAGCCTCAAAACAGACTCGAGGTATCTGCCTTGACCTCTAACTTCATGCACATGTGAACACAGGGACATGAAGACGGTGCGTATGTGGTCCCACTCACTGGTGTATGTAATGTTGAACCCTCGGCCGGTGGTAGAGTGATCGGACTGAAACTCCAGGCGCACTATGTGTCCACTGCTGGCCAGCTGTGCAGGCACCTCGTTGCCAGAAAAAGTACCCAGGATGGTTACATCAGAAATCCCATCGTCTTTGACCGCCAGGAAGTCAAATTGAGGCTCTACATCAAAATCATTGAAGATGAGATGAATCCGACTTCCAGGCTCAGATATGATCAGCCAGACACAGTTCATGTTGTTACCGTATTCGTCAGGGTAATTTGGGGACAGGATAATCCCAGAAGACGCCGTAAAGTTGAAGAAACAGGAAACTGTGGAGACAGGAAGACATTCTCAGGGTTACACTGACCTAAGTGATGCCATGTGAATGTGACTTCGAAGCTCTTGGGATGACAATCATGGAGCAGCACACAGTGGCTCAGCCACTCTAAATGTGGTGATGCCTGCACCCAGGGTGTCCCTCACCAACTGTAAGTAAAGTGCTCAGTTATAAAAAACAGCCATCCAATCAACACCAGGCTATGGCTGCGGCTCATAGAGGAGCCTGTCAGATTAGCTAAACACAAGCACTGAACATGATGACTCCTGGTTGTCGTTTTCTGTCTGTGTCCATGGGGCGGGAATGGCTGTCTCTGCTCCTTAGTTCTCTATTTATATTTCCCTTTAAAGTGTGCTTTTACGTTATTTGATTTTATTTTTAGTTACAGATTAATGACAAGTAACTCAGAAACATAGATCATTTTCCAGTTGTTAACTACAGACAGCTCCTGAAAATTGACTGTTAAGAATGTGCACTTCACAGCCCAGAGCAGACCATACTGTTTGTAGGTAGAGGTCTGTTTGTCCCTCCACTATTCCACATGCCGTGTCCAGGCATTGCTGTTTATGTTCCAACAAAACCTCCA
>NW_008476471.1:0-1448 GCF_000622305.1 Nannospalax galili | reverse complement strand
ACCCATACAAACTAATAAAATAACAAATAATAAATACCCAATGATTTAATAATAGTCACCAGATGGTACCATGAAATTGAAATTTTTCACCCATTTTCCAACATCTCCCCAACACACCAACCTCCACCCACACACCTCCTGGAAACCAGCATAATTCTCTCCAGGTCCATGAATTACTGAAGTAAACCCTGTAAACTTTTAAAACGCAGCCAGTCACAGCTAACAGGAAGATAACTCATCCGAGGTGCCTTCTGGTTATCAAGAGGTAGCTCCAAGCGATGGACCTTAATGCTTCTTCCTGCTTTGTGACGAGTCTGCAAGGTAGAGACTTGGGTCAAAATATCTGTGTCATTCAGAGTGATGAATGGACTATGAAGGCAGGAGAGGCAAAGGAAGAGATAAAATTGGTTATGGCTGATGCAATGGGAACCTGATGAGTAGGTCAGATCTCAGAGAACAGGGCAGGAAGCCCACGATGTCAGCTGAGAAGCATAGGGGCCCTTGCTCCTTGGAAGGATACGTCACTGTCAGTAGCTAAGAGTGCCTTCATTTTATCTATAGGAAAACACCTTTTCCTCCAATGAAGCATGATTTAATGTGCTATAACACAGACCAACAGAAATGTTGGAAAGTGTACCACTCACTATCCAATTTCAGGGAACTAAAAGATAAAAAGAAGAAAAACACACAACTTATTTTTATTCTCGCACTAACTTCCGAATAGAAGGAAGATTTTGCTCACGCAGAACTTGCTGGCAGAGTTGATTTGTTTATTGCGCAATAAATCATTCCCTGTCTTCTCCCCCTCCTCTCTCTCCAGCGACCTGTCTGCACGTACATGATTTGGTTCATGCATTCTGACCAAAGTGTGCCACTCAGACTCATGATGAAACAACCAGGAAACATGTCATGTTCCTAGGTACTTGTTAACTGATAAAGCAAGATTACTTGTGAAACCCGATCTGGGCAAACAAGGCTCAAATCAGATATTTACTCGTGAACACTTAAGTGGTGAGGTGTGTCCACACAAAGTTCAGAGCACGCATCATGGCCACAGTCTGTTGGAATGCAGACCACGAATAACAACCCTGTCCTACTCTGCTTTTTGTTGCTGTGATAAACACCACGACCAAAAGCTACTTGGGGAGGAAAAAGGGGTCTTGCGGGGAGGACTGTAATTCACAGTTCATCCTCGAAGGAAGGCAAGGGAGTAACTCAAGGCAGGAATTTGGAGGCAGGAACTGAAGCAGCAAACGTGGAGGAACACACTGCTTACTGGCTTCTCCAGACACCTTTCTTTTTTAATATTTTACTATCTTTATTTTATGTATATGCGTATATTGCCTGAATGTAAGTAAGTGCACCCATCTCGTGCAATGCCCAAGGACAGAAGAGGCTCTCAAATCCCCTGAAACTAGAGTAATGGACAGTTGTTAGCTGCCATGTGG
>NW_008476470.1:0-1448 GCF_000622305.1 Nannospalax galili | reverse complement strand
CCCCCCCCAGTCCTCCCCTCTCTTCTTTCCTCTTTCTCTCTTTCTCTTTCTTTTTTTCCTTCTCTCCCTCCCTCCCCCTCTGTCTGTCCTTCCTTCCTTCCTTTTGTTTAAACGTGTTTCCTTTAAACAAAACACATTTCTAGTGGTAAAGTTGGCTATGAGAAAATGGGGATGACTTTTTTGAGTAAGGCCTTTTACTTTGTTCTATATAAATAGCTCTTTATATATGTATAATTTATTTTTATTTTATGTGTATGAGTGCTTTGCCTGCGTGTGTGTAAGTACACCCATGTCATGCAATGCCCATGGAAGCCAGAAGAGGGTGTTAGATACCCTGGAACTGGAGCTACAGATGGTCGTGAGCTGCCATGTGGTGTTGGGAACCTGCAACCCAGGTCCTCTGCAACTGCAGCTGGTGCCCTTAACCACTAAGCCACCTCTCCACTCCCACAGGTAACCCTTTGTTCAACATTTCTTTGTGTTTTAGTTTGTTTTTGGTAAAAGCAGCCACAGTCTCTAGATGGCACTGGTCTTCAGCTCAGTCTCATTTGCGTCTTGGGTCATGGTAGTATGTTCCAGGCAAAGTCACACAGAACCTTAGCTGTGGATGAGCTAATGGCATAGGCGGGTTTGACCTCACTGATTCTAGATTCTCACTAGTCTTTTGGTTTGCAGCCCTCCAGGACACAGTAATCAGTGGGAAATGCTGTGGCTTGATGGGAAATGTCCCACAGGCTCATCATGTGTTGGAGGGCTTGGTCCCCAGCCAGGCCACTGTTTTGGGAAGTTGTGGAACCTCACTAGAGGAAGTGGGTCACTAGGGGGCAGTCCTTGATGTTTAGAGCCTACCCTGCTTCCCATGTCTGATCTGTCCAGATGTGAGCAGGGTCCCACCAACATCCCTTCTTCACCAGAATGAACCATGTCCCCATAAAACATGAGCCACAACCAATCTTTCCTTCCTTAAGTTGCCCTACCAACAACTTATCACAGGGAAAAATATCTCATTCACAAGGCAATTCTTAGATGACCACCAGCTCAGTATCATGCACCACGCAGACAGATAGTTGGGAAAAATTTTGACCCCAACTCTGGGGCATTTGCAAGTAAAATGGTCTGAATTCGTTTTGGCTCTCAGACCACAGACAGTGACACTGGGTGGACTCACTGCTACCTGTGCTAGAAGCTCGAGCTGCTCAGATTGCTAATTGAGCTGCTTCTTTCAAGGAAATCTGGGAGAATGCCCACACGCTCAGGTTTGTTTTGGAATGACTGGAAGACACTACACACCGTGTCCAAGGTGACTTGGACGCTGCTGTTGAATGTCTCTGAAAGCTTCGGGCTACATTTCTGTCTCTACTTCATTCCCTTGGAATAAAATAAATATTTCTCAATTGCTGACGAGTTTTAAGTGGCTCAAAGAGTGCCACGAGGGCTCCACCAGTAAC
>NW_008476469.1:0-1443 GCF_000622305.1 Nannospalax galili | reverse complement strand
AAAAAAAAAAAAAAAGACTTTTGATCTTCTTTGGTAATTCGTTAGCACTTATCAAGACATGATAAATAATGTAAAAAAATTTCAAATGATTAATTAAACTTCACTTTTTCCTAAATTTAAATGTCTCCAGTCTCAGGGCCTGGTGCCGCGTCCAAAATGGAATTTAGTTAGCCTTTATAAACTGTCAGTGTGAATCTCTTTTCAAGAGACACAGATGATTATTTTAACTCAAGAAGCCAATTCAGCATTTATAAAAGGTAACTGAGTCTATCAGCATATCTGTCCATTTTTTCTTTCTGCATTAATAACACTGTGCCTCACAATTTAACTGTAAAGTGTGTGGTTTTGATCTAAACTAAGCACATATCAGTAGGTTATACCTGGATCCTTGTATACACTCATTGCAAAAGAGCTAAATGAAGAGAAATTTGTCCTCAAGCTTTCAAGAACAATTAAAATTACAGGGTTTGGTGAGACGGGTTTTGGTGAGCAGAGACTGGGCACTTCTGGATCCTCAGCCTGGTGTTTGGTGCAAACAAGTGGTGCCCATTAAATGTTTCTGTAATTGGCTTGTGACAATTAAATCTGGTAGATTTGATCACATTGTAGATTTGATTTATGACAAAAAGACTCTAGGCAAATGAGAAATTGGACTTCTTAGTCATGGTCAGGTGACTGGAGGCCCTGAAGGACAAGGAGGACTTTTGGAATGTGCCTACTCAGTTCTCATCATCAAGAATATGGACTTTGAGAGATAAGAGGCAAGGGCAGACCTGAGACCCCCCTAGCCAAGCCTTGTACTCTTCACCTGTGCAGAGGGGACTCCACAGGGTGCCCATCTGATGGAAGAGCCACCTGTCTTCTTTGTCCCCAGTTGACAAGCCAACTCTTATATTCTCCAGGCAAAGCCAGCAGCAAGCCCTGCCACCTTGATGCCATCATAGGTCAATTTGGAGTCTTTCCTCCTCACCAGCTGGGAAGGAAGAGAAGAGGCAGAAAGGAAGTCTGGGGAATCTTTTAATTTAGGCTAGGGTAGACATACCCCATTAAAAATTAGGAGAGACTCTGAGTGTGGAGGCACATGCCTAGTCCCAGCACTTGGGAGGCCAAGGCAGGCAAATCTCTGAGATGGAAACCAGCCTGGTCTATAGAATAACTTCCAAGTTAGTTGGGGCTATCAGGATACCCTGTCTCAAAAAACAAACAAGAATTAGGAAAGGCACAAGATAAAAAGAAAATTCTTATTACTTGGAGCTATAGAGCATACCTGGAGGCAAGACACACGTAGTTTGAGAGAAGAAAGAAAGACCTGTGAGCGTTAACAAGTCCAAATTAGGGCTCTGGAAGACACTGGTGGACTTAAAGCAAGCAAATAGGACAAGTTCTAAGAAATCTCACTGTGACTAAGAGGTTACTTCTTTTTGTTTTTTTGTTGTTGTTTTT
>NW_008476468.1:0-1449 GCF_000622305.1 Nannospalax galili | reverse complement strand
GATTCATACATATTGGATGGTTATTTCAGTGAGTGAATTGGAAGAGAAGTGGATAAAGAAATGAATTAGTGGATGAATGAACAGTGGTTAAAACATAAAACACTGTGCCAACCACTGTTCTGTCTTCATTTATAGACTCACTTAATTCCAAAATACCCCTACAAGGTAAGCCTGTTAGCATCCCTTTGTAACACTGAGATCACAGGAGCTACTGAGTAGCTGGAGCCAAGTTTGAGCCTAAGGAGTATGCACCTAGTCTTTGGGGTGGCCACTAGGAACCCATGCTGAGCGGTGGAAGAATGCTTCAATGTCATTTACTAGACAACTGTTATGAGGGTAGAACATTGGAGAAGCCTGTTTCCATAATTACATCTGCCGCTCTGAGCAGTTCCAGGGCCTATTGTCTCATAGGTGAGGACCCTGAGGCCCAGGTCAGGAGAGGGCCTGGCTCAGCCACACAGTAGTGTTTGCCCTATAGAGGCTGAACCTCAGACCTGTCTGTGACACCACCAGTCTCTCAGCTTCTTTTCACAGCCAGGTCTTGCTCCTCTGTGAGCCTATCCTCTGTCCACACCCAGAATAGTTCCAACAACCTACTGTACCATAGCCTACAGTAACACCAACCCTTTACATCATGTTTTTCCCCAGTGTGTGGCAGCCCTGAACCTCTTCCCTCCTGAGCCTTCAGGATGACAAAGATGCCAGGCCTCTAGGAGACTAGGCTTTGCCATCTTCTAGAATTAGTTTCCAGAGACCCTAGAATGTGCTTCTAGCATGGACTCTGATTTCCCTTTCGGATTAGTCTACTCAAGAAGGACATGAATGATACCAAGAGTCCCTCTGCCCACTGGTGCTCCCAGACTTCCTTTTCATAGTGCATGAGCAGATTCCTACCAGCAGGGGGCAGCAGAACCTAGCAACTACAGATGCCCTGCTGGAGGCTGGCTGCCCACCCAGGTTTCTGAACTGAGGACCTAAGCTCTCTTGCCTCACTGTGTCATCATTTCTCCTTCTGCAAAATGGGCACAGTAGCATCTACCTCATACATTTGTGCTGAGGATCACATGTAACTATACACATAAAATGTTCAGTAATAGTACCAAGCTAAGTACCTCATAAATGTTGAGGGCTGTGTTATCATCGCAGTCAGCACTTTGTTAGAATAAACTCCACAAGACTACCCATACTGACCAGCTGTTCTAGAGCTTTGTCCTGTTGGAAAGTAAAATGAAAAGGCCACCTGCTGGGGTCTTAGAGACCGTTTAGTTATTCAGAGCCTGCTCATCTTTACGATGAGATTTTATATGAAAGTGCCAGGTCCTCGTGATTAATACCATGGACTGAAATGAATGTCAAGGTGGTGACTTGTCCAGGACTCACAGCTTCTCTGTTTGGGGGCCATAAAAATCTCTTTCCATCAGACAATGCACTTCTAAGGACAGCATGGCT
>NW_008476467.1:0-1445 GCF_000622305.1 Nannospalax galili | reverse complement strand
TGCTCTTGCAGAGGACCCAGGTTCAATTCCCAGCACCCACATGGCTGTTAATAACCATCCATAACTTCAGTTCCAGGGGATCTGACACCTTCTTCTGACCTCTGAGAGCATTGCACAACACGGGTGCACTTACATATGTGCAGGTAATAAATACACTCATACACATAAAATAAAAATAATAAATAAAATATTGTAAGACTATCAGATGTTGTATTCCGCTGCCAGAAAGCAGTGGGCTCCAAATCGTTGCTCTTCCTGACCAAATGCCTGTATGGATAGTGGGAAAGCGTTTTTTGTCTGCTGCTTTTCAGTTTTCCATAATACATTTTCTGAAATAGAGCCTCTGGAGACCTTGCCTTTTGTCTGAGTCAGGCCCACTGTCTTCCCTGCCCTGTCAGTGATCTATTCCTTTTCACAGAGGAAAGACACACATCTCCTTAGGAGTCTCTCTATGGGTCTTGACCTGGGGAGAAGAAGAGGAAAAAGGAAAAACAATCAACTTCAGCTGGAGTTCCTTTTCCAAATAAAGGATAAAATGCATGTTATATCATTATTTTCATTCTGTATTAGTTATTTTCTGTTGCTGTGATAAAACACCTTTTACAAGCCAACTTACAGGAGGAAGAGTTTATTGGGCTTATGGTTCCAGAGCGATAGAAGTCCATCATGGTCGGCAGCAGCTGGAGCAGAAAGTTGAGTGATCACATTCTTTAAGCAGACACAGAAAGCAGAGAGGGTGAGCTGAAGTGGGATGAGGCTATGGACTCTCAAAGCCCCACCCTCGGTGATGTGCCTCCTCCAGCATGGCCAAACCTCCTAAGGATTCCATGACTCTCCCCAAACTGCGCCAGGAACTGGGGAACAGGTGTCCAAATACTCTCATTCAAACCACCACACATTCTATATGAAATAGTTTTGTAACAGGTTTTGTGTCTGTGTTATATTCATGTGTGTGCAGGTGCATATGTGATTGTGTGTGTATGTGGTTTTGTGTGCAGGTGGACATTCTCAGCTGATTTCCTCAGGCACGTTCCACCTTGTATTTGTGTGTTTTTCCTCTCCCTTCGGGACACAGTCTGTGACTGGGACCTGGAGTTGACCCAGTAGGCTAGGTTGGATAGCCAGCAAGTCTCAGAGGTATGCCTGTCCCCCATCCCCAGTGCCCCACAGGTATGCCTGTCCCCCCATCCCCAGTGCTGAGACTACAAATCTGCACCACTATGCTTTGTTTTTTTAATGTGAATTCTGAGGCTAGAACTCAAGACCTCATGCTTGCAAAGCTAGCACTTTATCCACTGAGCCATCTCCCCAGTCTAACGGTTTTATTTTTAAGTGCCAAAATGTATCCTCAGGCATAATTTTCAGACAGCTTCTTAAACTTATACTAGAACAACCTTAGTGTTTAACTTAAAAATACACGAAGAGGTTTTTCTTTTTTTTTTTTT
>NW_008476466.1:0-1448 GCF_000622305.1 Nannospalax galili | reverse complement strand
GCTTTCAGCCATTATAACCTGTGTTGATCTCCGGAATCCCCTCCTCCACACATTCTCTTTCTTCTGCCGCAGTGAAGCACTCAAGAGCGCCCCAGTCCTCTGTGCCTCCCCCCAATCCCAACATCTTTACTAAGCCAGACTGGCTGCCCCTAAGTCTTCCTGGCCATGCCTTGTAGCTCCTTCACTGAGATGGAGAGATCCATCTCATCTGCTGGCAAAGCCTCACAGCAAGGCGTTCCCGAGGCCCTGTGCTCAGAGCTTCCAGCATGGGATGGTGACTGGCAGGCAGTTCCCATGTGGAACCTATGGATAACGTGCCTTCCATTAGAAGCCGATGTCTCCGGGAGAAAAAGTGAGGGAGGCAGGGAAGCGTGTGGACCTGCGGGTGACTGATCTGGTTAGAACAGCCCCTTGCTGGTCAGGCTACAATAGCCTCTTGGTTTCCGCAAACAAACGTGTTGGAAATCTTTCTTTATCACCCTCTTTTCTCCGTGGCCAGACTTCTTTTTCAGATTTCCAAAAGAATGGATGTGACACAGGGGGTGGGAAATCCTGATGTTAGGAGAGAATTAATGGCAGACTCACCAGTCCAGTCCAGAAGACTCAAACCAAACTCAGGATGAAGAAAGAGTCATTCTTTATTACAGGCAAACCAGAGAGACTAAGGCACTGACCAGAAATATATACGGGTTTTTATAGGATTTTTCACATCATCCCTTTGCAGTAATCAGCTCAGTAGATTTCAGACCTCCAGCCCAGACGTGGCAGATATGGGCAAGTTTGGGGTAACTTCCCAGTCATATGCTGATGCCAGTATGCTCTTAGCTATGCTGATAAATAAGATTCATGGTATTCTATAGGACTGTCCTCCAACAGGCAGTTGCCGTGTTCCCAAGCTTGGTTGTGCCGCTTGCCTAAGACCCTCAGAGCTAAGCTTGTTGACTGAGCTACAAGGAAGGAGGGGCAGGGAGAGCCAGCCACACCTCCCAGCCCATCTGTTGGCTCTAGTTGCATGGCCTGGATTTGGGGCTAAGGGTATATAGGCCAAGGAAGCCTAGAGGAGGTGCTATCCCCATTTTATGTAGCTGTGGGGAAGCCGCCATCCACGCTTGCATGAAGACTTCTGCGTGTAGCCTCGGGCGGGGAGCACCCTCGCACCTGGAAGTAAGCCCTCACCCATTGCTCTATAAATAAATCCAATAAACTCACTGGTTTCCCAGACTATAGCCTGGTAAAATCTTACCTCAGTTTGTCATTGGGACCAAAGGAAGAGAGGGCAGATGTCTTTCAAACTCCCTCAGAAGGAATTTTAGCTCCACATGGTAAAGGGCACTTCCTGAAAGAGCATGGCCAGAGGCAGCATTTTCCAAGGCGCTCACAGACCACAGTTTTTGTGGCTGTCTGCTTGGTCTTATCTCAGCCTGAGGTAGACGCTTCCAAAGTCCTGT
>NW_008476465.1:0-1444 GCF_000622305.1 Nannospalax galili | reverse complement strand
ATCTCTGTGAGTTCCAGGTCAGCCTGGTCTACATAGTGAGTTCCAGACCAGGCCAATCAGGGCTACAGGGAGACCCTGTCTCAAAAAAAGTTTTTTAAAGAGAGGGTAGGACCTGGAGAGATGGTTCAGTGTTTAAGGGCACTGGTTGATCTTGCAAAGGACAAGGATTCCATTTCCAGTACCCAGATGGCTGCTAACAACCATTCCTAACTCTTGTTTGAGGGAATCTGATGCTCTCTTCTGGCCTTCATGGGAATGGCATGCAAGTGGTGCATTTACATACATGCAGACAAAACATTCATACACAAAAATAAACATCTTAAAAAGAGGGCAGTGAGGGGGTGTATGATCAAAGCACAGGATATACATTGTTCTACTTTGCCTTCAATTGCTGTAACAAAACACTCTGACCTATATCAACTTGGGGAAGAAAGGGTTTATTTGGCTTACATCTCCAAGTTCATCACTAAGGGAGCCTAAGGTAGGAACTCACGGCAGGAACATGGAGGTAGGAGCTGGAGCACAGGTCACGGAGGAACTGTGCTTACAACCTGCCCAGGGGTGGCACCTCCCACAGCAGTCTGGGCCCTCCCACATTATTCAACAATCAAAACAATGCCTCACAGACATGGCACAGGCCAGTCCAGTGGAGACAATTCCCCAACTGAGGCTCCCTCTACCTAGGTGTATCAAGTCAACAACTAAAGCTATCAAGTGTATACATATATGAAAATGTCAAAATGAAACCCATTACTTTTTATAGATAATAAGTATTTTAAAACACTAGAGTAGGGGCTGGAGAGGTGGCTCAGCAGTTAAGAGCACTGGTTGCTCTTGTGGAGGACCAGGTTCAGTTCCTGGCACCAACATATTGGCTAACAACTGTCTGTACCTCCAGGTCCAGAGGATCCAATGCCCTCTTCTGGTCTCTGTGGACATTGCACACATGTGGTGCACTTATATACATACAGACAAAACACTTGTACACATAAAAATAAAAATAGCCCTTCTCCTATCTCGGGTCTTGGAGATCTTCCAGCAAGCTTGTCTCTAATAGCTGTTTTTCTCAGATGTGCAACACAGGGGTCTGGGACCCTTTACACTTGGACCATATTGGAAGGAGGGAGCAGCCACACCCACTGTCCCCAAAACCTTCTTTTCTAAACCATAGAGGTCTTTCAGTGGGCAGAATTAATGCTCTGTAACTCTCAGGACCAAGAGCACATCCACCCGGGAACATCTCTGGCCACTCTTCCTCTGCACATGCTGTGATCCGCTTCTTCTCTGTAGGGATGGACAATGTATCTAAAGTAACTGCTAGAGCCCGACATGGTGCGTTTTATCCCAGCACTCGGGAGGCAGAGGAAGGTGGAGTTCTGTGAGATGGAAGCTAGCCTGATTACATAGCAAGTTCCAGGCCAACTGGGACGACAGGGAGACCCTG
>NW_008476464.1:0-1447 GCF_000622305.1 Nannospalax galili | reverse complement strand
GGGACCTGGGGTGCTCCCTGCTTGCTCATCACGGCCTTCATGCTGTGCACAAAGGCGTTTATGAAACATTCACACAGGTGAGTGACTAGGAGGAGCCCCTGGGATGCCTCAAAGCCAGGCACTGTGTCAGACTCTGAGGGGAGGGAATGCAGGGGTGGAACATGGGCAGAAACTCGGGAGCAGAGGCCAGTTCAGAGGACAAAACCATCCTTCTGGACCCTTGTCCCTGCCCTCCATTGGCTCCTCAGTGGTGCCCACAGCCACAGAGCTTCTTGGGGGCTGGCATCCCTTGGCAACATTGCCAGCAGCCAGGCATGACCTGATGCTTATCTGGACTGCGCCGGCTGGGCCCAGCCTCAGAGGAGCTAAGGCAGACACCATGGCAACGGCCAGCTCCTCAGATGCCCAGAATGGCTTCCAGGGATGTCAAATCAGCCTTCTCCACTCTCTGGGGACCAGCCCAGGGTCCAAGTTTAGAATGGCAAAATTCTTTGCAGGAGCAAAAGCACCTTTGGATTACTGGGAATGCATTATTGCTATTGATTGCCTTAGAGAGCCCAAGGGAGCCACAGCTCCATCAGCCTGACCTGTAGGCCTGTCCACAGGTCCACAGAGACCATTGTCACAGGCCCCTGAGGCTTCTCACTGGAGGATAAGAAGTCACACACTAGAATAGGTCATGAAAGTCTCCCATGCGGGTAAGTCAGAAAGACAGACAGCGGTGAGTAATGGAGACAGACAGGTGTGAACTTGGACTTGGACATCTGTGTCTTTCCAATTACCTATGTTCAGCATCCTCATTTATATAAGGGAGGTCAAAACAAAACCTTCACTTGAGGACTTTCGTGAAGCCTGGATCAGTTACCAGGTGAACACCCCAGAGCACAGAGAGCACAGGTCCCAGTGGTCTTGACTGCATGGCTGCCGCTTGTGGAGAGGACGCTGTGAGGATGGGCTGGAAGGCCTCTATGTGGAATCTCCAGTTGTGTCGACATCCTTCTGAACGTGGGCCTGCCTGGTGTTTTTGAAAGACTGAGACCAAGCCTTGCTGTTCTGGGTGTTGAAGAATGTGGCTCTCCTGGCCTAAGAGAGAAGAGTTTATCTAAGAAGAACTGAATCTCTTCAGTCTTGCCACAGTGGTTGATGGTCCTGCTTCTAACCCATGGTACACATGCCTTTGTGAGAACCAGTTCTGTTCATGACTTTTCCCCAGAACGAAGTCCTAGCATTTTCTGGAGGCCCTTGTCTCTAACTCAGCCAACTTCAGAAGTATAGGCTAAGCCTGATTCCCTATTTCAGAATGCAAGAGTGGAAGGGGCACAGATGAACTAACTAAGCAGGAAAATTTGATTACCTCAGAGAGCAAGGGGTCACAGTGAAGGTGAGCATCCATCAACAGGCCTCATTAACATGATGCACACACTACACTGGCCCTGGGATCCCTACA
>NW_008476463.1:0-1448 GCF_000622305.1 Nannospalax galili | reverse complement strand
CTCAACAATCAAGAAAATGCCTCACAGACATGGCCACGGAGTAATCAGACAGAGGAAATTCCCCAATTGAGGGTCCCTCTTCCCAGGTGTCACATTGAGAACTGAAGCTGTCCAGCACCTCCAGACTCCAAAGCCTGCTATGTGCTAACCGGTGTGCACAGGCAGACACTGGGCAGGGGCAGGTGGAAGGCTGGCTAGCCTCTCTGAATCCCTTTCAATGTACCAAGCATTTTTGCTTCTACATTTGTTAATTGTTTGTATATGTATGCAGGTGTGTGCCTGTGCCACGGTGCTTGTGTGGCGATCATAGGACAACTTGCAGGATTCACTTCTCTTCTTCCACTATGTGGGCTCTGGGGATCGAACTCCAATTGTCAGGGTTGGAGCAGGCACCTTTCCCCATTGAGCCACCTCGCTGGCCCCAGTGCCAGATACTCTTAAGGAAAACCACAGTGATGCGCATTATTGCCTCCCAAACGGGAAAACCAGATCCATGGAGGCTCAGTGATTTGTACAAAGTTACCTAGCTCGAGTCTGAGGCTTGGCCTGGGCTGCCTGATTCAAATCCATGTCCCTTCAGAGTTCAAGGACATATGTCATGGGTCATACAAGACTCAAGTCCTAATGTTGACTTCCGAGATACAGCGGGCAGCCGGCTGAGGAGGTAAACAGGAAGGTCCCCACAGCCCAGTGGACATAAGGAGTGTGGACAAAGAGACATTCTATGTCCATGGGGAGCACACACTCAGCCATCAGTCCCTTTCCCCCAGACGCATCCCTGAACCGACTAAGGGGGCAGATAATGAACAGGTCCTCAGCCTGAGGAGACTGAAAGGCCTCACTATGGGAGGCCCTGGCTGTCAGCCTTCAGGGTGCAGGCAGAGGCTCTGAGTGGCTTTGACCAGACAGAGGAGGGAAGAGGGCCCCCAGGGAAATGCAGACAGTGTAGGCACCCTGCAGAAGGGTAACTGTCACAGCGTCGTAACTGCAGGGGAGGAGCACCCACACAGCTCGTCTGAGCCTTCCTCCTCAGACTCCAACTTCCAGGAGCCTCGGTTGCCTGAACACTGAGCTCCAGGAAACTGCTGGGCCGAGCCAGAGCCACCTGGGTACCTATGAGCCAATTTTTGCATCAATGCAGGACACCAAGAACTGAGTGATGAACAGGGTGGGGGTCACAAGGAAACCAAAGGAGGAGGAGGAGGAGGATGCTACAGGGACTGTGATTGCTCCTTGAAGTGACCAATCAAAAAAGCTTTAAACATGGAGTCAATTAAAGGGCAGCTGAAGCCTGGGCAGCCCAGGAACCTGGAAACAGGGAGGGGGATGGTCCAGCCTGGGATGAGGAATGAGGGAAAGGCATGAAGGGAGGTCTAGAGCCTCCAGTTTGGAAAAGCGCTGCCTGGTGGCTGGGCCTGGGGACCAAGTTCTGACATCTAGACTGGAAT
>NW_008476462.1:0-1394 GCF_000622305.1 Nannospalax galili | reverse complement strand
GTGTGTGTGTGTGTGTGTGTGTGTGTGTGTGTGTGTGTGTGTGTCTGCAATGGTTGGTCTTAGTGTCAACTTGCCACAAATTAGAATCACCTGAGTAGGGTGGGTCAACTTCAACTGATAAATTGTCCTAATTGCTTAATTGACATAGGAAGACCCACCCCAAAGGTGGGTGGATCCTTCTGGTAGCACCCCAGATATAAAGGGCATGGCAGAGAAACTTTGTTCACCTTTTGCTTGTGTGGCCTTCCCTCTTGCCAGAGTTGATTTATCCTGTTGTGCCTCAGCTGATTTCATTTGCGGACATCACAGCCAGCGTCTCCAGGCTTCCATTGCTGACTGAACACCAGCTGCTTTTCAGGAATCCTCCAGGTTTTAGGAGCAAGATTGGGACTACTGAGGCACCCAGCCCTGTGGACTCAGAAGCTACTGGGGTCTCAGCTTCTCCAATGTGAGACAGCAACTTGGGACTCATTCAACTGCTGAGGTACCCATGTAGCCTCAAGGACCAACCAACTACCGGGTTCTCAGCCTCTTAGCTATAATTCGGCTGCTTTCACTATTTTGAAGGAAGCTGACAGATAAATTCTTAGATGTGTATTTCGTTCCATTAGTCCTGCTCCCCAGAGAAAGAACCCTGTCTATTGGTGAAAATGGGATACTGAGGTGACCTACATTTACTGTGGTGAGGTTAATCTGTAAATTTATGGTGAAATTATAAGTTTTATGAAATTGGAGACACTCAACTTTGGTGTACTTATCTTTAGAAGTGTAATGTGGTCTTGGCAGATTGGTCCCTTGACCAGAATGAAGTGCCCTTATCGATCTCTTTTGTTTTGGCTTGAGGTATATTAGAGAAGCAATGGCTGTTCCCATTTGCTTGGAATACTTTTCTCCATCTTTTAATGTCTTATTTTCTTCTTCAGTTGCTGGGATAAAATACTCTGACAAAAGCAACTTATGGTGGGAAAGAATTTATTTTAGCTCAGAGTTCCAGGTTAATTTAATTGTTGTAGGGAAACACAGTGGCAGGAGGTTGAGATAGCAGGTCATATTGTTTCCATAGTCAAGAAGTAAAGCACACTGAATGCATACATGTTAATGTTCGGTTCACTTGCTCTACTTACACAGCACAGATCCCTTCCACAGTTAAAACAAACTCCCACATCAATTAACATAATAAAGATACTATCTCGAATAGAAAACCCACAGAATGCAAGAAAAACTTCACCAGCGACACATCTGATAGAGGTTTAATATCCAGAATATATATTGAACTCAAAAAATAGAGAATCAAGACAAGAAGTAACCCAATTAAAAGATGAACAGAAAGTTCTCAAAAGAAGAAGATGGCTATGAAACATCGTAAAAGATGTTCAACATCACTAATAATTAGG
>NW_008476461.1:0-1448 GCF_000622305.1 Nannospalax galili | reverse complement strand
GAGGAGTGAGGGATGTGGGCTGTCAGGGTAGGAAGTTTAAGTCACCTGAATGAGCACATTGGAAAAGGAGCCATTGCCAAAGGAGATGATAGTTGGGAAACCGTTTATCTGGATGTGACCATATGTGCTATAGGAATGACGGAGATCCACCAGGAGGCTCTGCAGAGGGAACAGAGCTGAGACCTACAGCTCTGGAGAAGAGGAGAAGGGGAGGGTGTGTGCAGGCTTGAACGAGGACCAGCTCCTTGTTACAAGGGAGTGCAAATGGATGTAAGTTGGTGATGTTTTGGACCAAATGGTATAAAAATCGATACTTTTCATTAACAAAGTGCCTTGAAATTTGATTTGATCTTATTTGCAGGCGGTATAAGTTTTAAAGAGACATTTATGCTCCTAAGTTCAGGCATAGAAGCTAGCATTAATCAAAAATGTTAGCTCATTTTAATTTTTCTCTGCTACATTTATGCTTGAGCTAGGAATACCATTTGGGGATATATCTATATAAAAATCTATATATTGAGAGGATGAGAAAAAGAGAGACAGAGAGGTGGTGGGTCATATAAAAAAGTTCCTTGGCGATTAAGTGGGTGGTTCGGTCCCTTAATATTCTGAGAGCGAACACAGCTATCGTTATGAATCACTCTAGTTGATGAGTCTAATTCTTTTTAGTGCCATTACAGCAGATGCTCACATTTCAATCCTCCGCGGACAGATCAGTCTTCGTCATCTCCTCATCCATACTCCACCATCTAGATGGGAGTTTTAGTGTGCTGCACTGGCCTGAGGTAGAAAACCCCTCAGAGGTGAATTAGTAAAGAGGTTCCCCTAGTAGCCAGAAGGAAGCAGCCCCAACATGCTGGTCCTTAGCAAACTAACCATGACCACTGGCTATGCATGCATGTGAAGACTCAGGCATGAATGCCACATGCTTGGATAATTTAGTCTGTGTGCAGAAGTGTGCTCTGTAGAAGGAGAGATTTTAGTGTGAGGCTTTTTATAAGCAGTATGAAAACGGATTGACAGCCATGCCAATGATAGCTTTTCCAATGCAGGTCATTGAGCATGCCTAGGTTTTGTGGTCCTGGTGGACACACATGTGCACACATGCAAATGTGCACATGCACACATGCAGGCATGCCCACGCACTTATGTACACATGCATGCACACACATGCATACACACATACATCCACATGCAGCACAAGTCACAACCATATACTTTGATGCCAGGATTCTAAATAGATCGTATGAGATTTCAGGTGAGAGGAGACAGAAATGACCTCAGAAAAATCTTTTGGTATTTCTCTTTTCCTTGAACGAACGCATCTTAGCTAATTGCACCATGAGTGACCTCAGTTCTAAGTAAGATCACATTCTGAAGTACTGGCGTTTAAGACCTCAACATATGCATGTGGGATGGGTGCACGTCCCGTTACCCTCTGCCTCCTG
>NW_008476460.1:0-1447 GCF_000622305.1 Nannospalax galili | reverse complement strand
TATATTTTATAGAGAAATAAGTTCAACTTCAGGCAAAGCAAGAACTGTTCCATGCCTTCAAATCAGCCATTGAACCTCTTATATGAGCCACCCCCTGCTTCTCAGAAGAGAGGTGTTCTAATTTGCTTTCTGTTTCTGTGGTAAAACAGTGACCAAAACCAATTTAGGGGAGGAACAGATTTATGTCAGCTTATAGTTCCAGGTCACAGTCCATCACTGAGGGAAGTCAGAACAGGAAACTCAAGGCAAGAAACATGGAAGAAGGCTACTGACTGGCTCTTGCTCTGACTTATACTCAGTTAGCTTTTTTATAAAACCCAAGCCCACCTGCCCAAGGATGGTGCTGCCCATAGTGGGCTGGGTTCTCCCACATCAATCACTAATCAAAGCAATCTCTCACAAACCAATACAGGCCAATATAATTTAGGCACTCCCTTGATTGGGGCACCCACAGATGACTCCAATTGTGTGGAGTTGCTAGCCGAAGCTGACTAGGTCAAGGGGCATGCCTGCTCATAACAATTTTCCTTTGTTCTTCTTCCCTACCCTATTTCAGAGTCTGTCCAACTTGACTTTACCCTTACTTTTGATTCCTAACTTTAATCAGCCTTGTCCCCCCACCTCCAAACCCCTGGGAACCATTAACAATATTTAACTTCCTTCTTTTGTGACCAGATGTCTAGCTCCTGCTTATATCAGACTTTCTACTCAAAATGATCTAATTCTATGTCTAGATCTGAGTAAAGTACTTTACACCCTTGGCAGATGCCATGTGCTCTATACTGTATTCTGTCTCACAAAGAATCTATGCATTCCACCAACTTCAGGAGCCTCTACTTTGAACCTAGTAAGAGACTAGAGTTCTTGCTGGGGACTAGGGACAGGAGAAGAAATGGAGACTGTGAAGGGGGAATTATTGATCTGGATGACTAGAGGTCTTGATTTGGTCTCAGTAACTAGAAGACTACAGAAACAAGACTGATGGACATTTTTGCTCAGCAGAAACTTTATGAGACAAAGCACATGCAGTTACTGAGCAATGACTGTGTACTAGACACTGTTAATAAACACTGAAGATTCATCAAGGAATGAAACAGAAAAATTTCCTGCCCTCAAAGAGCTGACATTCCTAATTAGAGATGCAGATAATAAACATGAATAAAATTATATGTCTGACTGATGTGTAACTCTTGCATGTGGTAAACATTTCTATGTAGTTGGTATCACTGGGATGGGTTTTGAGAGTTCGTAGTATTGTCCCACCTCCAGTTTTGCTCTCTCTGCTTCCTGCACCTATTGAATATGTGAATGCTCAGCTTTCTCCTCTGGTTGCCTCCTGCCATGCATTCCCCACCATGATGGACTCTCATCCCTCTGGAACTGTAAGCCCAATAACCTTTGTTCTATAAGTTGCCTTGGTCATGGTGTTTTATCACAGCAACAGAAA
>NW_008476459.1:0-1437 GCF_000622305.1 Nannospalax galili | reverse complement strand
CACACACACACACACACACACACACACACACACACACAAGAAAGAAAGGAAGGGAGGGCAGGAGGGAGGAAGGAAGGAAGATTACTTTTAAGAAGGAAGTAGGCTGAGCTGGGGGAAGGTCAGCCATTTAATAGCAATGACTGCCAAAGATTGGGGTTTCCAAAGATTGAGGGCTTTGGGTTCATTTTCACAGAGCGTACTGGTGCAGGCTGTGTTATAGGTCAGCCTTCCTCTCTGCCGTTGGCTTTTCCCATCTGGTAATTTATACACCACTCCCCTCCCTGCTGCCCTATTCTTTGCCATACCAGGGCTCAGGATCACCAGGCAGCACACTCAAACCACCCACAGCTGCAATGACATTAGAGGTCCTAGGTTGATGAACACTGATGGCTCTGATTACTTTGCCTCAAATGTCTGTCAAATTGGGCCATAGGATCGTGGAGACAATAGAGACTGGGAGTGTCAGAGATGGACATTCATAAGATGCTTTGTTAAGACAGTAAATAAACTCTTGGATTTACAGGACAATTAACAAGTATCAACTGAGAAAAAGTAGAGGAAGAAGAGGTCAAGAAGGGGAAGGAGGAGGAGGAGGAAGAGGAAGAGGAGGAGGAAAAGGAGGATCAGTAGAAACAATAACAGAATAAAAGCACGTGTTTCCTTATAGCCATGTGCAGAGCCATCCAGTGTGACTCTTACACGTCTGTCATCTGTGGAGTGCAGGGGACAGCTCTTCAGCAGGGTGTCTGCAGACCCTTGTGGACTGCACTTGCCCCTCCCATCAGACACATACTCCTCCTTCCTCTGTCTCACTCTGTGTCCAGCAGTACCAGCCTCCTGCTGCACTCTAGCATCCATGCTAAATCTTCCACAGCTAAACTTTTGTGCACTGTCTTCTCTCCCTACCACTTTGTGCAACTGGCAATGACCCATTCTACTGCAGCCTCAGTTGAAATGAATTCTTTCCTGGAGAGAGCCCCTGACTTCTCCAGCATCTTATTGAATTGACCTCTCTGCTCCCCGCTGGACCTTAGACAGATCTCATTTTCCTCTGTTGATCACAGGGTCCATGTCTTTGTATAACTTTGGTATAACTTTGTGCGTGTGTGACACAAAGCCCAGGCCTCTCGGTGTTTCCTAAACTTGGCTCTGCCTGGCCATGCTGACCCACCTCAGGAAGTTTTTCTTCTGGTGTATCGCTGGCATAGCCTTTCCCAGCTCCATGGGTTTTGGGTGCAGGTTCTGGTTCAGTGGCTGCATCTCTTCTTAAAGGGATGCTCCACGAGGGACACTCTGCTTTCTTCTATACTGATCAGTCTGCATTGTCAACATGTGTGACTTAAGAAGATGCTCAGGCTAGGCCCAGGCGTGGTAGACAGAGGCAGGTGGCTCTCTGTGAGATCCAGTCCAGCCAGGTCTGCAGAGTGAGTTCCAGGC
>NW_008476458.1:0-1441 GCF_000622305.1 Nannospalax galili | reverse complement strand
CTGTGAGTTTACCAGCCCAGGCATTCTCTGTCTACCATCCCGTGCTCCCAGGCCTGGCTCAGGTTGACTCCCTACCAGAGGAAGGCTTAGCTCTAGCTGAGCAGTCACGTTCTGCAAGGACTTGTGTGTTCCCGAACTCCAGCACCCCATCTGCCATCCAGCACTCCCAAGCCTATCTCCAAATTCAAACACACAGGCAACCATCAGACGAGTAAGTTTTGCAACCCCAGCATATCCTGCTGTCCAAAGCTCAAAGGCCTCACTCAGGTTGCACACTCCTGCTTCTCCACCAGACTTGTGAGCTCCTAAACACTAGCATTCCCTGATGGCTGACAAAGGCTCCCCAGCCTAACTCAGGTGGGGCACCTCATGTATCTGCCAGACATATGACTTATGCAATTCCAGAATTTTCTGTCCTCCAACCGACACTAATGGCCTAACTTGAGTAGCACATGCCCTTCCACTCAATCGACCAGTGATTACCCCAATCCAATCATTGCCTGTCCACTGTCCCACCCTCCCAGGCCTAGTGTATAACCTGTACTCCTGAGAACCCACCATCCCTGTGAGTTCTGCAATTCCCACCATCAGATACTCCAAGACCTGGCACAAGTTGTTAAGACCCCGTGGACTCACCAGGCCAGCAAATTCCACAACCCTAGCCTTCCCTGTCTGTTGTCCCAGGCTCCCAGGCCTAAATTGGCCCATGCACTCACACCCACCCACCAGACCTTTGAGTTCCCTAAGCTCAGCATTCCCTGTCCACTCCCCCAAGCTCCTAGGCCTAGCTTGGGTTATATAATCCCGTGAAACCGCCAGATCTATCAATTCCTCAACCATAGCATTCCTTATCTGCTGGCCCAGCTTCCAGGCCCACATCAGGTTGCAGACACCCATATAACTACCTGACAGTGACTTCTGCAACCCTAGGATGTATTGTCTTCTGTCTTGTGCTCTCAGGAATAGCTAAAGTTGTACCCCCATACCCAGAAAAGTCAGACCACTGAGTATAGCAACTCCAGCACTCTGTCTTCCACCCCATACTCCCAGGTCTAGCTGGGGTCAGGTACTACCTTGCAATGTCCAGACCTGTGAATTTCATGACCCTGGCAGTCCCTGTCCATCATCCCACACTCCCAGGCTCAGTTTGGTTTTCCCAACCACTAGAGCAGTGAGCTATGCAACTCTGGCTTTCCATGTCCTCAACTCTCAGACCCTAGATTGGGTCCCCACCATCATGCACCCACCAGACCTGTGAGTTCCAAAACCCTATCATTCTGTCTACCAATACCAGCTCCAAGATCCAGTTTGGTTCATGCACCCATGAGCTCCTGAAAGACCTGTGAGCTCCACAACCACAGACTTTCCTGTTTCCAGTGCTATCTCAAGTCACTCACATACACATACACAACACACACACACACACACACACACACACACA
>NW_008476457.1:0-1447 GCF_000622305.1 Nannospalax galili | reverse complement strand
TGTTATTATGGTCTTGATTTAAATATAATTTGCATATGCAAAATTTTCTGTCACATCAAAGACTTATTTTTCCTTAACCAACTTTCAAAATATTTCTTTGGATTCCTTTTTCCACAAGATACTCATTTATGATCTCCTGCAAAACCTGCATTGCTATAAGATTTATTTCATCTGGTAGCAGGGAGCTCAACTGAAGCTGTGCATTTTAACCCTCAGCTCATGAAGGACCACAATACAAACAGCCAGGTGAGATCTTGTTCTAAGCAAAAAAAACAGTCCTGAAGGAGCTCCGAATCTTTTCAAAAGTCGTATGTGTGTCAAGACACAGCATGCCTTTTGTGTTGTTAGAAACATTTTATTGAGAGGCACTTTTCATTTTCAGCTGAGAAATGATTTTTAAAAACAGTCACTTTTTTTAGTATGCTGGGGCACCTGGTGTGCAACATTCTCACTTATTTCTACCTGAAATTGTATCATTTATTTGTTTATGTTTTGCCCTCCCTCAAGAATACAAGCTCTGTATGATGAAGACACTCTGTCTTTTGTTTCCTGGCTCCTGGAGTGCTGTCTGGGGTAAAGTAGGCATTCAACAAATATTTGCTGATTGATTATCAGTATACTGCAATCCAGGTGAGGTTATAACTTATAGGAAGAAGAAGAAGAAGGAAGAACATGGGTTGCAGAAATGGCTGAACCTTGATACTAATAAGCTTCAGATCCCAGTCCCTTGACTGGCCCCTTACATGGCCCTAGAACTTACTTAATTTTATACTCATAATTTGTTGTTTTTCCAAACTTTGATGAATCCTTTGAGAGTTTCATATAATATATTTTGATCATATCCCCCCCAACTCCTCCCAGAACCACCCCCATCTACCAATCCAAACACCTTCATATTCTTTTATTTTTCCTATTGAGTCCAATTCGTGTTGCCCACTTTTGAGAGTGGTACTAGTCCTGGAAAGCAGGCAGCCTAGCGGGCCACACCCTTAAAGAAAACTGACTCCTCTCCAGCAGCTGTCATGAGCAAATAGCTCTTTGGTCAGTGGTGGGATTTCATGCCCCCACCGCCACCTTCATGCTGGGATTAGTCTGTCTTGAGTTTTTCGCCTTGTGCATGTTGTCACAATCGCTGTGAGTTCATATGTACAGCTGCCCTGCTGTCTGTAAAACCACTGTTTTCTCGTTGTCCTCTACCACCTCTAGCTCTTACAATCTTTCTACTCAGTCTTCCTTGAAGATTCTTGAGCTTTGGGGAATGGGAGTATTATAGGTCTTCCCATTTAAGCCTGAACACTCTACAGTCTCTTATTTTCTGTATGTTAACCAGTTGTAGTATGGGTATCTGTGATAATTGCCTTTTACTGTAAGAGGCTCTCTAGTTTACTTCTTACAGAGGTGTCCTACATTATGGAAATGTCAGACTTCACAAAATCTAGACCATTCC
>NW_008476456.1:0-1432 GCF_000622305.1 Nannospalax galili | reverse complement strand
ACACACACACACACACACACACACACACACACACACACACACAATCCCAGGGAGGACCTGGGTTTTCATGGCTTTAGTGGTTCCCTTCTCCTAATTTTGGATACATCAGTTTAAACAAAGAGGAGAAGGCTGATAGGTTTATGACTTGAAACAATGAGGTGTCCAGGCCTGTCTTATCGGATCTGGTTTGAACTAGTCAGGTGGAAAGAGAACCCTACTGGCTGGCAGGGGAGTCCCCCACCCAGCCTTTCTTTCAGATCAGGAAGATGGAAACCATCTTTATTATGCCTCAATGGTGTTTGCCTAGTAGATTTAGTCGGCCGCATGTTCTTTGCAAGAGCCACAGCAGGCTCCTCGGATCCATACCACGCAGACAAATGCCGTTCAAAATCTGCATCTCTTTTCCACCACATCACAGAGCCTCCCAAATGCTGCTGGCTGTAAACAAATGGACCAGCCTTGGGTTGAAGGATTGTTCCCATCACCACGATGTCCCTTTGCAGCCAACCTTGTATGCTCAGAGGCCCTTGGAACTTATTTTGTGCCCTCTCCATCTTCTCAGTTCCCTGAGTGTGCTCAGGGACTAGGAAGCTTGCCACAAATGCAGGCTGACGGGCACACGAAGACCTGCTGAGTCTGAAGAGGGCACCGGATAAGACTTCTGGCCCTTTGTGTGTTTGGGGATCAGAGAAGCACTGGCCTAAGCCATTTTATTTATGTGTTTGTCTCATGATTCCCACCCAGTTCACATTTCCACTTGCCTTTTCCAAGCAGGTCAGCATGACCTGGGTCATGAATATAAATAAATTCAGGCTCCTCTCCTGCCATCCCTGGTGACCTCTACTTTCA
This sequence comes from Nannospalax galili, assembly GCF_000622305.1. NCBI lineage: Eukaryota > Metazoa > Chordata > Mammalia > Rodentia > Spalacidae > Nannospalax > Nannospalax galili. The sequence continues at coordinate 583 of NW_008476456.1, read as the reverse complement.
GAGGCTTCCGAAGTCCTCCTCTCCTGCCAGAGGCAACTCTGTAACCCTACCTGCACCTTAAAAGTATCACCACGGTGCTGGGGAGATGACTCAGGGGATAAAGTTCTCGTTGTGCAAATACAAAGACCAGAGTTCCAAGTCCCTGAACCCGCTTAAAAACCAGGCAAGGGTAGACACCTATAATCCCAGGCTGACCCAGGAGGTAGAGACAGGGGATCTCTGAAGCAAACTGGCTAAGACTAGCTAAGTCCAGGTGCTCTGGGTTCAACTGAGAGACTGTCCCAATAAATAGAGATCTAGGAAGAAACCTACCATCAACTTCAGGCCTGCAAGGGTGAGCTCACACCTATGTGCACACACATACACACATGCACACCCTCCTACACATACATACACAAAAATAAATGCAAACAAACAAAAAAGTAGCCCCAGGGTGTATCAGTAGGCCTCAGGTGAAAATCTTAATAAACAGGCTCTTTCTCGAGGACAACTCTGTTGTTTGACTGGCTTTTCAACCATAACCAGACAGGCTGCTCTGCGTAGGTACATACCTGCCTTGTGCTTTTGATTGGATACTGCAGAT
>NW_008476455.1:0-1447 GCF_000622305.1 Nannospalax galili | reverse complement strand
TACCCGCCACCCGGCACCCGCCACCCGCGGCTCCGGGCTCCACCTGCCACCCTGGACCTGGGTCCGAGCCGGGCCCCGCCGCCGCCCCAGCCCAGCGCCTACCTGGAGGGGCGATCCAGCTGGCGGCACGGCGCCTGCGCGGCCGGAAACCGAGCGGCGTCCGAGGCCGAGGCTGCCCCCCGCCGGCCACCACGCGGCGCGTCCTGCTTTCTCCCGGTCCTGCTGCCAGCGCAACAGCCGTGTCGTGTCCGGATGACAGCATTTCACTTTCTCTTCCGTGGCTGGTGTGTGCATGTGTGTGCATGTGTGCGGGCGCGTGTGCGCGCGCGATAACGACGTCCCATTTAGGGCCGAGCACTCCGTCTCTTACTCTCAGCACCGTGGCCAGTTATGCGTCTCTCAACTGTGACTGCTGGGCAGTTTTTTAACTGGAAGCTGGCTGTCTCTGGCCAGAGAAGTGACACGGGGTTCTTCGGGAAAACAACCAAGCTGGAGATAGTGGGAGGTCGGAGATTCAGGCCAGCATCCCCAAGAACCTGTCTATAAATTCTTGGCTAGCCCCTGACCTGCACATCAATAGATCTGATTCCAACCAGCATACAACACTTTGCACTACTGATCGAAGTTCAGTTTGGATCCCAGGCTAATGCTGAATGAGGCATACATGAGACAGATATAGGGAGAGCCTCAGAGGACTGGAAAACAACTGGCTTTGGAACACAGCCCAGAAAAAGAAGGGGGGATGTGTAACCTATACCTGTGAGGGCAAGTGCTTAGAAAAAAACGTCAAAATTCTCCAAAGGGCTGACCCAAGAATCAGTCTTATATTCAAAATGCACAGGATATAGTCCAAAATTACTGCATTATGAAGTATCACAAAAACCTCAACTTAGTGGGAAAAGAGTCAACAGTCACCAATGAAGACAGATGTTGCAATTATCTGACAAATGCATCAGCTATTTTCTGATGGGATTCAACATGGTTTCAACATGGGAAATGGTGAGGATTAAGAATGATATAGCGGTGAGGTTTCTCTATCCTAACGGAAGTGATAAACTACAGACTGTGAAAAGTTAATGCATACTTTGTAATCCTTGAAACTAAAACCAGCATCAGCCAACCCAATATATAGAGAGATATTAGAAGGGGAAAATTTCTAAGTATCTGAGAATGGATATATTTTCCAGTATACATGGATCAAAGAAGCTATATCAAGGAGGGAAATTAGAAAATACTGTGAACTGAATAAAATCCAAATTACCAAAATTTCAAAAATGCAACAAAATGGGTGTTAGAGGACAATTTTTAGTATTAAATGCTTACAGGAAAGAATAGAAGCCTTAAGTCAACCAGACAAACTTCCGTCTTATAATATTAAGAGAAAAGCAAACAAACTCAAGGAGCAGGAAAGACAGTAAGATGAAAAGTAGTACATAATGCATTTTTT
>NW_008476454.1:0-1447 GCF_000622305.1 Nannospalax galili | reverse complement strand
CATGAGGCACCTCTCTCGCCATTTTGTGTGGCTGTCGGGAAGTCACAGGATTTATGTTTGAGTGTGGACTTTCCAATGCAGCCATAAATGGGAGGAGGCGCCCATTCTTTGTAAACAAACCCCCACCCTATGCCCTGTTAGCCAGCCCAATAAACTCCTTAGGATTTTACAAAATAAATAAATAAATAAATATTAAAATTCATAAAAAAAGAAAAGGATTTGGAGTTTGCCCTGTAAACTCTGAAATTTTACTCTCTCAGTGTCTATGAGTCCCTGCAAAATTATTCAAATTCTTTGTCACTTTCTCATGTACTATTCAGAAAAAACAGTGGCTACCTCACAGGATTGAATGACATGACCCAAGATTGAATAATACATTCATATGAAAGCCTTCATTCTAGACACCATACCTGATAAGAATTCAATATGTAGGGACTGAGGAGATGATTCCATACGTAAAGTTGTTGCTTCGCAGTCATGACAACACAAATTTGATCCCCAGAAACCATGCAAAAATGCTGGACGTGTTGTGTTGGCACACAGATAATACCAATGTTAGGCAGGCAGGGAAAGGAGGATCCCTGGGGCTGGAAGTCCAGCTGGTCTAGCCTAGTTGGCAAGCTCCAAGCCAGTGACAGACCCCATCTTAAAAGAGGTGGACAGATTTCCTGAGAATGACACTTGGAAGATTTCCTCTGACCTCCACACGTACACATGTATACATACCCTTGTGTGAGCATGTGTACACACACATATGCACATAGTTTTAAAAGTAAATTAAATAAAGCAAAATGACATTGTGCTGTTGAAAGACAGTATAATATGATTTTTCATAGGTGTCTTGGGTTATGTAGTATTAGGTATATCTGAAAGGGTTCAAAAATAAGGTCACCCATGCTGGCAGTATACGAGAAAGCCCTGATCAAAACTCTGGAAAAGAAAGCTCGGGTAAGATTCCTTCATTGAGTATATTCATTTATATTGTCACACATTGATGCCAGGAAAGTAATGCCATTCTTGTCTCCACAGAGGACACTGGAGGCTCTATATTTGGTACTTTTCCTGCATGTGTTTCCTTGACTGACATTAATCGATATCCTTTCCTTGAAGTAAACCATAACTGTGGCTACAGAAGATTTTGATGAATTCATTGAACCCTGGGGAAGTTTAGGACACCCACCATCCCAAACTTGTAATTAATATTGGAAGTGAGGACAGTCTTGTATAGTGTGTGCTTCCTCTAAATTCCTTGGTTACCACTTCAGACCTTTACTCTGCACTTGCAAATTATGTTTCTAATTTTATTTAGTTTTGTTTTATACGTATGAGTGTTATGCCCCCATATGTGTAAGTGCACCCGTGTCCTGCAGTGCTTGCAGAGGTCAGAAGAGGGTGTCGAATTTCCTGGGAACTAGAGTTACAGACAGTTGTTAGCCACCATATGAAT
>NW_008476453.1:0-1447 GCF_000622305.1 Nannospalax galili | reverse complement strand
CCCTCCACTCTGTTGTGTCAAGGAGCTGCCACGGGCTCACCAGTGCACTCTTTCTGGCCATCTGTTCCAACAGCAGAATCTCGGGGTCTCTATGATCTCCACCTAATATTGAACTTCAGTGTGCCCCCTTGGTCACCCACCTCACTGAGTAGCTGTTCCGATTCCAAACCACAGAGAAGCTCCAAAGCAGTCTTTGCTTCTAATCTTCCCAGTTTGCTCTTCCAGTAGACAACATTTCTTATTCTTCAATTCAAAAGGAAAGCAACCTGTCTGGGTGTGGTGGTACATGCCTTTAATCCCAGCACTCTGGAGGCACAGGCAGGAGGATCTCTGTGACATGGAGGCCAGCCTGGTCTTCAGAGTGAGTTATAGGTCTCAAAAAAACAAAGAAAGGGAAATTATCCAATAATTTTATTAGTTATATATAAGCAGTAGATGTTTCAATGATATCTTTTACTAAACTTAGAAAGTTTATCTCAGGAAGGGAGCGACTGAGAACAAAGTATAATGACACATATGCCTGAAAATGCTATGATGAAATCCATTACTGTGTGTGCTAAACTAAAAATTAATTAAAAAATAAAAATTCATCTCTGCCTGGTTTCACGAAAGTTTAAAAATTATAAACAGATATTGGATTTTAGCGAACACTTTTTCTACATTATTGGTGCTATGGGTGGCATTTGGTTTGTTCCCATCAGAACTCAGTATGCAAGATGGGGCCTATTGGGGAGTGTTTGGATCACATGGTGTATTAGCTGCTTTTCTCCTTGCTGTAACAAAAATACTTGACAAAAGCAACAAAAGGAGGATGGGCTAGGTTGAGGGAGGGGTCACAGTTCAAAGGTGTACAATCCATCATGGCTGGGAAGACATGGTTGCAGGATAGTGAGGCAGCTGGGAGAGCAAAGGGAAGTTGGGCCAGGCTGTAAAACCCCAAGGCCCACCCATGGTGACCCACTTCCTCTAGCAAGTCTCCACCACCTAAAGGATCCATAACCAGCCACCAGCTGTAATCCAAATGTTCATGCCCATGAGTCTATGGAGGACATTTCCCATTTAAATCAGTGTGGGAGCAACAGCCCTCCTGATGGACTCATGTTCACAACTTCCCAACTGTCCAGGAAGGAGGTCTTGCTCTAGAGCAGGTGCATGAGAGAGGCTTGTTCACAATGGCACTGCCATTTCCGCACAGGCATGCTCACCCTTCCATTTCTGCCACTAGTTGAAGTGGCACAAAATCTTCAAAGGATGCAGCTGCTTGATCTTAGATTTCCCAATCTCCAGTTCCATAAGCCAAGGAAAGTCTCCCTTCTTTGTAACTTACCTTGTTTCATGTATGAAAATGCCATAATGAAACTCATAACTATGTATGCTAACTTAAAAACTTAAAATATGGACTGGAGAGGTGGCTCAGTGGTTAAGAGCAGTGGCTGCTCTTGCAGAG
>NW_008476452.1:0-1446 GCF_000622305.1 Nannospalax galili | reverse complement strand
CTCTGCAAGAGCAGCCAGTGCTCTTAACTGCTGAGCCACCTCTCCAGTCCTTTTCTTTTTTACGTTTATAGAACATGAGATGCGCTGTATGGAATCACATGGAAATTAATTTCATCACAAAGTATGAATATTGTTCTGTAGAAATTATACTTTAAATTCCTCTATAAGAAATATTATTTTCAACTTTTAGAGAATGTAAACTGTACAAAAAAAAAACTAGTGCATAAGAGTACACTGCCTTCAGATAGACACTTATTAGTCTGTGTCCAATATTCTTATAATTATAGATAGCAGGTTTTAGAGCTAAAGAGGATGATCAGGTCTGTGTCCATATGTGTTCATTCATGGCCATTCTGGACTCACGGTGAGTACCATGTTCATGAATATGAATCCCTCTTGAACCTAAGATAATCATATCCTAAAGACCCAAGTGAAGAAACTGCCCAGAGCTGGCTGATGATGGCCAACTCTTGGAGTAGCGGTTGGATCCTCTGCATAAAAATCCCCATGTTAAAATTCGATTGGAGACCAAAAGATCACAGGAATAAGTTAGGAAGGAAAGTAGCATAATTCGCTCTGAAAAGGACAGGACATCTTACCACCCCCGCTCCCCCAGGAAGTCACCAGTCACTCATGTATCATTCCCCAAGCTGTGGCCGCAGCGCTCCTCTTAAAATACCAATCTAATCTGAAACAAATCAAGAAAGAACAAAACCATCAAAACTTCTCATGAACTCAAGCAAAATCTAAAAGGCTGAACTAGAATTCAAGATCCTCAAGCTCCTGCCTCCACTGAGTCACAGATAAGCACCCTGTTTGTACCACTCCTAACCCTTCATCTTTTCTTAGCAACTGGCATCTCTCAAAGGAGCTCTCCAGGCCTCTGGACCGGAGCATGTGCTGATGTCTCTGTGTGGAGCATCTGCTTTCCTGCCCACTAATTCTATTCATGCTTCAGCCTCCCCTGGCCATGTCACCAGGTCAGATGTCCCTCCAGTATGTTCCCATGCTGTTCCCTCTTGTCCCCAACTAAACAAAGTTCCTTAAACTCCTGATCATTGCCCCATCCTTCCAACTCACCTTGAGCACTGCCTGGACACCAGGGAACACAGTAGCTCATCTAGGAGTCATGAGATGAACACACCAGGGAAGCACCTCAAAGCAAGGGACAGGCTGGTGGTGGACCCTCCAGACACAGCTCTACTCAATACGACAGTGGAGAGCAAGCTGTGGAAGGAAACGTGATGTTTCCAAACTACACAGTTGTACTTTGTGTGTCTACATGAACAAAGGATCCCATAGTGAGGAACAAAGTTAACACACAGTGAGTGTGCTGGATCGGAATGGAAGAACTAAAGATAAGTCAAATCTCCCTGCTGGACTTAATAGTTCCAATAGCTAAGTCACTCCTGGGGGAGAGTTTGGCTCACATATAGAAATTCTAAC
>NW_008476451.1:0-1444 GCF_000622305.1 Nannospalax galili | reverse complement strand
AAAAAGAGAGACTGCGTTAAGTAGACTTGTTTGCAGGAGCATGAATTACAGTTTATTTTCTGAGCAAGGGCAACTTACCAGTGGTTACACCACTGAGGAATATGACTGTGCCCCCTCCATCAACAATTAACTGCCTATAGATCTTCAGAGAGGGGTGGGGCCTTATGAATCCTTCCATCCGTGATAGACTGTTGATGGGCCCAGTCTGTACAGGTCTTACCAAGGTAGCCTCTGCTGCTGTGAGTTTATGGGAACGACAGCCATGTCAAGTACACAAGACAGCATATCACTCTGTTCCTCACCATCTTCTGGCTCTTAATTTTTCCCAACCTCTCTTCTGCATGCTCCCTAGGCCTTGGAAGAAGTGATATAGATGTGCCATTTAGTTGTGAGCATTTAACAGTCACTGATTCTCAGCACATTGATCAGTTATGAACCTTGCAGTAACCATAACCTATTGTGAACAGCTTCTCTAAGGCTGAGAATAGTACTAATCTATAGGTATAAATATAAATACTTAGAAGGGAATTTGATACTATCTCCACTTAGCAAATCAACAGTAGTTAGTTCCACCTTAGAGCCTATGACCTCCCTAGGCATGGGTTTTTGACCCGGCTTACAACACTAGACATGAATCCATTCTGTAGAGAGAGCAACAGAAGACTGCTGTTTACCACCATAACCATCACGATACCATTGTACCTGTGGATACATCTTGCCTGACAAATTGGCATTATAGCTTATAGGGTTCACACCTGGGTAAGACTGTTTATGACTTCTCCCTGGCATTCTACCTGGCATCTTCCAGGAGGATAATGCTCACCAGCAGGGAAGAAGATTCCAGCTCAGTTCCAGCTTGATTTCTTCGTCCTGCAGCCAAAACATGTAGTGTCTTAAGCAATCGGGTCTTATCAGCTACTTGTGGGAACCAGGAGTATTTGGAGCCTTATGTTTTTATTCCCACAAAGAAAGACATTACACAATTTAGAGTAAAATATTTTTGTAGTACTTAAGAGTGACAAATTGTCTTTTTGTTAGCTCAATTTTTTTCTAAAATTGTAATGTGTTTATTAATCAGCTGATATCTAGTTAGGATACAGATTCTGAATCAGTAGGTCTGGAATGACCTAAAATGGTCCATATCCATCCATTAGGCTTAATTTTTTATCTAAATAAGCAATTGTTTTCAATTATCGTTATTCTTAACTCTAACAAGCATATTCTTTTTCAGTTTGGGACATTTTCTAATGAATTTTAAATCAATAACTGTAAAGTGTTCAATGCACTGTAATTAAAACAATAACTTTTTATAAGAAATTTCTCACAATCATTTCTAACTTCTTTTTTTTTTTTTTTGAAACAGGGTCTCCCTGTAGCCGAGGCTGTCCTAGAGCTCACTATGTAGACCAGGCTGGCCTCAAACTCACAGAGATCCACCTGTTTC
>NW_008476450.1:0-1446 GCF_000622305.1 Nannospalax galili | reverse complement strand
AACCTATGGAATTTTTGGCAATTGATGGCTGCTAGGAGGGGGAGAGATACTGTTGTACAGGATGGGACTCTTGGTGGGTTCAGTGGATGGACCTACACTGAATGACATTTAGAGACACAAATAATACTCTGTAGGCCATGTTATATATAGGAAAATATGTTATATTGGGTGGAGAAAGTGGCAGGAGGTGCGAGTAGGGGAGGGTATCTAAATACCATTAAACTACATTGAATGAAAATCTCAAAACATTCAATTCAAAATTAAAACTAAAAAAGAAGGTACTGGCATCTACAAACTTCAATGACCATGGTCGTAGATAGCCTCTGTATGGATGCCAAAACTAAGGACAAGGATTAGGGACAGCTGAATATGACACTTAGATAAAGAGACTTGAATTGACTGCAGCAGTAAAATTTTCCATGCCAAAAGTACTTGCATCCTTCAAACAGGGTCTCTCAGCTTGCTAACTGAGGGATTCTAGATGCAGGAAACCATCAGCTTTCTGTTTGTGAGCAACCATGGTGGCAGCATGGTACTTGGAGTTCATAAAATGTGTGCATGCTTTGTAATTGTCAATTGCCAAACAGAATTTTCTAAGATTCAGATAATATTTGATAAAGTGTATACACTGTGTGGTTTAGGCGGAACCTCGAGATAATAGGTGTCAGTGTGAAAAGAGAAGGGAAGAATGACTTCACACCTCTGGGACCTCGGGTCAAGGGTGTCTACATTAACTCGTACATTACTTAGCCCTTTTGTATATAGACGTAACTTCTTACGGTGTCTAAATAGCCAATAAATAGCAGAGGGATTGAGAACTACAGATCTGTGCCTCAAGTATTTTCTGACATATTGAGGAGGCAATGAACAACAGTAGCTTGGAGAAAAAAATCATCCTGGCTCTCAATTGTATTTTCCTGTTTAATTAAAATTTGTATTTGTCCATTCTGTCCAGGCCTTGGCCCTGTGGTCCATGCTATTTTGCATGGCAAATGAAATCAATAAGAACCTATCTTTTGGAACCTGGAGTTGCTTGAACATTTTTGTCATTATTTGCTAGGCAGAAGAGTAATGTTTTCTCGGAGATATTTGGCATACATTGCCAGGCCAAGGGCCAGTTCATATGTTAGAGAAGTTCCTTCCCATCAGCTTCCCTATTATATCCACAGTTCTTCCTTGTTTATCCTTTTGTGCAGTGGACATCCTGGCAATGAAGGGGACAGTGTAAGCTTAGGTTAGTGATGAGATGGTCTTGTGGCTTACACCTGTCAGCAAAGTCCCTTGTTGGTTGGTCGCTAGAAAGAAGTGGCCAGGTATTTCTAGACACCGATTTCCAAAGGAGAAAACAGTGACTAGGAGTTTGCTGAAGTCTCATAGAGAAATCAGAGGAGGACTGGGGAAATAGCTCAGTGGGCAAAACACTTGCCATATAAGCGTGGGACCTGA
>NW_008476449.1:0-1446 GCF_000622305.1 Nannospalax galili | reverse complement strand
GTATTCTAAAAATTCTGCTCACCTTGTTCCTGAGTTCTGTAGGTACTTGATTGTGTTTCTGTGAGTTGTTTATAGATTCTTATTTGTTGATGGATATAATTTTAACACGAAGTGACAGTAGAGAATCGTTGTTTTATGGGCCCAAATATCAAAGGTGTTGGAGATAAAATTCAATTATTTGCACTCCTTTTTACATGTCCTATATGCCCTTGTGTGTATATCTACAAGCCTCTTTATGAAATATCCCATCGTTGAGTTTAACGAAATTTAAGTTGTATGTACACTACCACTGTTTCTAAAGCTGATCATATTAACTAACAGTTATTGAGCTCTTACTGTGTGCTGGACATCATGGTGTATTTAGCCCTCAACCCTTTCCTGCGTAGAAGCTGAAGGAATATTCATTGTTGCGCAGCTTGTCAGAGGCCAGGAGCAGGGCTAGGACCTCTTCTGGCCTGTCCAGAAGACATGCAAGGGACTGCTGTGCTGCACTCTCATTGGCTTCAGCATTGCATCTTCGTGCATTTAAGCATTTGCACTTCAACCAAGTAAAAACCTGTATTCCTGGCTTTAGAAGAAGAAAAACCATTGGGCTTAATTTTATTTAATTACATGGCCCCACAAAAGCAATCAATCTGTATTCCACTGGTCCTAATTCCCAGTGAGCTGGCAGCAGGCATTTTGCTCTACCTGGGTAGAAATCATGGGGAGGTGAGAAATTCTTCATTGCTTAGAACAGTGAGTCCTTGAATGCTCAAAATCTAGGATGCAGAGTTGCATTAGAAGTGTGAGGGGTCAGACATGGCTCAGGGCACTCAGGTTATAGGCTTGTTGCTGTGAGCTTTAGCTACCAGCAGCCCTGGCAGAAAGCAGGTGGGGAAAGCAGTGTTTGCATGGGACCCTCAAGACTGCAAAGGCTCAGTCTTCCTGGAACGCTTTGCTAAAATCTCAGTTGCACTTATCCTGCATTTGACTTCCCTCCTGTGGCACTTGGCAGCTAATGCATTCTTCAGTTTCCAGCAGCAGGGCAGTAGCAGCCAGCAGCACCAGTCAATATGACAGCTCTCTCAGCAGGCCCTGGGTGCTGGGTACCTCATCCCTGCACTCACCACCACTGTTAGAGCTCTTGTGCCTGGCATGCCATGGCCTTTTGCTCTTGACAGCTATGCTGTAACTCTCAGCCTAGGGTGCCAGGACCCTTAGACCTGACAGTGGCCATTACAGCTCTCCGGCCTAGGATGTGAGAGACCCCTGACCTCTGAAACTTGGCAACTCCCTGGTCCCCATAGCCCTCATAGCTGTTCCTAGCCTCTGTTTCCATCGCCTCTGCTCCCCCATTTCTGCCACATTTGCTCCTGGAACTCTCCATCTGCCCTTTTGTCATGACTTCTCCTGCCACCTTCTTCACCGCCACTCTTGTGCTTTCTTCCTGTTACTAGAGCAATG
>NW_008476448.1:0-1446 GCF_000622305.1 Nannospalax galili | reverse complement strand
TCCAATGTGTCCAGTGGCAGCCACAGCCTGGTGAGGAAGCTACATCCAGCACTCAAAGCAAGCTTCCTCGCCCCAAGGAAGTGGACAGACACTGTTGCCTTGCTCCCTTTTCCTGCTCTGCTTGCTCTCACCCCTGCAAGCTGTCAGTTCCTGCGATGGGCACTGTGTTCGGATCTTTGTAGACATTCGTGCTCAGAAGATTAGGAGTCTTTTTATGTGTCTCTGGGTCAGGGAAGATATTGGGCCTCCCAACTTCACTGTGACCCACCGTTCCCCTTCCTCCCTCTTTAGAGAACTACCAGTAAAGGGTTCATCTCCAAAGAACAGAGTCCAGCACACCAGTGTTAAAACTCTCCAGGGGCTAAGTTTGAATGTGACACATTCCCCACAGGCTCATGTTTTGAATGCTTATTCCCCAGGTGATGGTGTGATTTGGGGGTAGGCTGTGGAGCCTTCAGGAGGTGGGGCCTGGCAGGCCAAAGCAGGTCACTAAGGCTAAGTTTTGAAGGTTATTCCTATTCCTGTTTGCAGGGTTGCCACCCTCTGCTTCCTGGTGATGTGAGGAGGCTCTGCTCCTCAATGCCATGAGCTCTACCTCACTTTTCCTGCCATGGTGGACTGAAACCCTCTGAAACCTGAGTCAAAATAACCTTTACTTCCTTAAGTTGTTCCTGTCAGGTATTGTAGTCACAGAAACACTGGAGCAGCTAATACAGGGACCTTCTTGGACACTTGGAAAAAAATCCATACCACCCATATAAGACTTAGTGAGGGTGGTGTGGTAAAGCAGGCTGTTAGAAATGCAGAATCATAACCCCTTCCTCCCTTCCTGACTTGCTGTGTATTAGAAGCTGTGGTTTAACAAGATCCCAGGGGATGTAGATTGCACTAAAGTGTGAGAAACCCAAAGACTACCTGGGCCTAATGGATGGAGCCAACCTTGACTGTTTATTGAAAGTGCCTGGGGCGTTTTCACAGCTCTAATGCCCAGTCTCTGATCCCAGAGCCACCAATTCAGTCATCCCCCAAAACTACTCAGAAGGGAGACATTGTTTATTAGTCTGTGTGTGGTTTGGACATGGTTTGAATATACTTCTATAAGAGTTCATATGTTGGAAATTTTGTTCCCTGTGTGTCCATGTGAGAGGCAATGGGATATTTAAGAGATGAAGCCTACTGAGTAGTATTTAGGTTACTGGAGGCACTTGAAAGGGATTAATGATGGCCCCACAACATGTGTGGCTTCCTGGGAGAGGGGTGTTATAAAAAAGTGAGCCGGGCCCCTGAATCCCTCCTAATTTCTGTCTCACTATATTATGTTCTCCATTTAGACACACTGTAACCATGTTATGATGTCACTCACTGTGCTTTGATACAGCTAAGGGAGCCAGAGGCTGAATGGATGTAGCTGCCTGATCTTGGACTCTCAGCTTTTAAAACCATAAG
>NW_008476447.1:0-1431 GCF_000622305.1 Nannospalax galili | reverse complement strand
CAGCTATACTTCACCCTGAACCTGACCTCTGTGATCTCCATCCCAGGGACACGTATGTCTTCCCTATCGGCATTGTGGGTTCTGCTGGGTTAACATCATCCTTCTCTCATAGTTAGAGCGTACAGTCTATCATGACAGGGGAGGCATGGCAGCAGAAGCCTGGGGTGGTTGATTGCAGACTGTGTCTGCAGTCAGGAAGCAGAGAGAGATGAACTGATGCTCAGCTCATTTTCTCATTTTTATTCAATCTGGGACCCAAGCCAAGGGGACAGCACCAGCCAAATTAAGGCGGGTCTTCCACTTCAGTTAGCCAAATATAGACCTATCTCTCGCAGACATGCCCAGAGATGTGTCTCCTAGGTGATTCCAGATCCTGTCCAGTTGACAATCAGTATGAGCCATCATGGTTGCTTAAATCCTCATGGCGGGAGTAGGGACTAGTGACTGGGGGCACAAGTGGGTGTCCAGGATGCTGGTCATGTTTTTTGATCTGGATGCTTACCTCCATTTGTGAGAATTCCTCAATCTGCACACTACAACTTGTGCCCTCGTTTTGAATATCAGGCTGGCTCTGACAGCCCTTCCTCCAGGAAGCCTTCATGGATACCCTCCCTTAGAGGCTACCCTTCTTCCTTCCAGCTGCTGCTGTGCCTCACTCAGTCTTCTTTTGTGGCATTTAGCACTCGGACCTGAAGTTCCCCTGTTGTCACATCTGTTTCCCCATCCAGGCCGTGAACTCTTTGAGAAGCCCCAGTACCAGCCCAGGCACTCACACGTGGCTCCACGGATGTGTGTGTACTGAATGGATGAACAAATGAGTGCAGACCTGCACACCATCCCACCTGCTTTGCTTTCCTTCTTGAGAACACATAACACAATCTTATTGAGCTGCTTTTAGCCAGTAGGGTAGGAAATCTGAGCCACCTTTCTCACCATTCCTCCAAGCCTAAGCCAGATAGACTGCATTCCCACCCCCAGGCTCCATTGTCACAGACCCTGTGAGGCTCTGCTGGACTCTCTGTCCACCTGCGTCAGTAGCAGCTCCTCTGATCTCATCCTGTGTCAACACCATAGCCCAGAAGGGTTCCTGTGGGATCACTGAGTTGGCATTTATTCACTGTCTTCCATTATTGCTTAGCTGGAGAGAAAATATTTCACTGCTCAGGCAAGCCAGACAACAACAATTTTTTTTAAAGACCAGGAGGGTTTCCTGTGGCTACTTATAAGCTAAAAGTGGACTCACCACTTGGCAACTAAAATGTTCCCTATATTCCTCTACTTTTGCCACTCTGTGTGCCATGTCCCCTCAGGACACCCAGGGACCAAGATTGATTATCTCTCTACTAGCAAGACCAGTGTTTACAAATGGCCATGTATAGCTCAGTGTGTGTGTGTATGTGTGTATGTGTGTGTGTGTGTGTGTGTGTGTGT
>NW_008476446.1:0-1446 GCF_000622305.1 Nannospalax galili | reverse complement strand
CACACACACACACACACCACACACTTTTTACACAAGTAAAAAGCAATTATGAAGATTTTTGTTGTGATTGTGTGAAGGACAATGTTATTTCACTGAAAGAATATTTTCACTAGGCTGTGGTACATGCAAAATGTCATAGAAAGGCAAATGTATAAAATATTATTCTCAGAGTTCTAGCTATGCCTTGTATTAGGATACAGAGTTATGGGGTTTGCTAGGAGTTTTTCAGTTTTATGATAAAAAAATACCATGAAATCTAAATTTAAGATTTTTTAAGTGCATACAACCGCATTTTTAATAATAAGTATGATAGTATAGAGATGAAAACCTAGACAGCTTTGTATCCTACATGATAACCTTGCGCCTATTGAACAGGAGCTCCCCCTTTAATTCTCCCCTCAGTAATTGACAACCACTAGTCTGCATTCTGCTTGTAAGAGCTGAATTACCTTAGACAGCTCATGGAAGTAGAGACCTTCAGTAAGTGTCCATTGATGAATAGCTTGTTTCACTTAATAGAATGTCCTCGGGCTTCACTGTTGTAGCATGAGGGCACTTCCTTCATTTTTATGATTGGATAATATCCCACTGCATGCTGTGTAAGTTTTCTAATCCATTCATCAATTGATTGACATCCAGGAGATCCCTATCCATACGACCTGTGGCTAGGGCTGCATTGAGTGTTGAAGTGGAAACACTTTCGGATCCAGATTTCAAATCCTTTGTGTAAATACAAAGATATAAGGTTTCTGTGTTACCTGGTACATCTACTTTTACGTTTTGAGGAACTTTTTCATAATGGGTTCATGGTTTTATATCAGCATAAACAGTGCAGAAGTGTTCCAGTTTCTATAACCCTGTCAATATTTGCTCTGTTTCTGCACATTTTGATTTTCAGTCTTTGGGGAAACATATTCAAACAAGTATGAGAGATATCTTGTGGTGTTCATTTTTAATTTATTGATAAGTGGTGTTTGATGTTTTTCAATGTATCTACTGGCCATTTGTATGTATTGTTTGCCAAAATGTCTAATCAGATCTTCATCCATTATTAACTGTGTTGTATGTTGGCTTTGAGGAGTAGGAGTCTTTCCCTATGTATTTTGTATTTCACTCGATCAGGTGCATGCCTTGAAAATGCATTTTTCCATTTGTGGGTTGCCTTTTCACTCTGGAAGTTGTTTCTTCTCTGGTGCAGAATCTTTTGCGTTTGATATAGTCTGCCTGCCTCGCTTTTACTGTTGTTTCCTGTGCCTTAGATGTCATTACCAAGCAATTTTGCTAAGACCAATGTTATAAAGGTTCTTCCTTTTATTTCTTTCTATAATTATAAATGCAGGACTTAAGTTTCAGTTTTTAACAACTTGGACTTGGCAGAGGTTTTTTTCTTTTCCCTACACAGATAGTTTTCCCAACACTACATGTAAGGAAACAGGGAGTGTACAT
>NW_008476445.1:0-1446 GCF_000622305.1 Nannospalax galili | reverse complement strand
AAAAAAAAAAGAGAGAAAGGACATGAAGGAGAAGTGGATGTACTGGGGGTTACCTGGGGGTATGGGAGGGGAGAGTTGGGGTGAATATAATAAAAATAAATTGTTTATATGAATGAAATTGTCAAACAATAAATAAAGATATTCTTTTAAAAAATAAGTATCAATGAATACAAGAATCAGATATGACATCTAATTTATTTCCATACAGAAATGGTTAACTACAAAAAGTCACTAGCCTGCAGATCTGAGTGGGTTGCCAAGCCTCCCTCCGAGCCTGTGGTGCTGTCAGCACTGACGGCTCACTTCGTCTACCCCACTAGCTTTATTTGGGTTGCCAGCCTCTTCCCTCACGACCTATCCTCCAAGAGCTAACTCCCTCAGAACCACCTCCCTTATCTTTGATAATGGTCTTCTCTTTTTCTTTAATTTTACAAAAGGAACTTTTACTATAGAATCTGCACTTTGCTTATCAAAACCCAAATGGTAATCATTTATTTACTCATTTTGTTATCTCGATCCAGAATACAAGCTCTCTGTACATCCTCAACACTAGGTATCTGGTATATAACGGACTTTCGGTAAACACCTGCTGAATGGAACAAGCATATCACCAAAAACACAGGGACTCTCCACTCTCACACATCAGTGATCAGTAGTGGCTGTACAACCCACATCACACACTCGTTTTTCTTCTTTTCATTTCGGCTAATCCAACTTTATTTCTATTCTATCTTTGAAAAAGAAGCCTCATACTAAATTGCCTTGGAAATGGCTGTCTTTCCATCCAGTCTTGCTCCTCTTTCCATGTTAGTGTGAATGACTATCTCATGGTTTCTATCCCTAGCTGAGCATTCCTCAGCATGATGGGTGTGTTGTGGCTTGGATGAGAAATGGCTCCCCATAGGCTCATGTGTCTCCAGATGGTGGCACTGTGTGGGAAAGTTATGGAACCTTTAGGGGCTTTGTCTGACTAGAGGAAGGGACTCCCTGGGAGCAGGCCTTAAGGTTTTATAGCCTGGCCTCTCCCACTCTGCTTGCGACTGCTGGTGCAATGTGAACAGCCTCCTTGTGCCCCTGCCCCTGCTTCCATGCACCCCCTGCTGGGAACTGTTAGCCAAACAAACCCTTCCTTCTGTAAGTTGCCTGTCAGGCATTTTATCACAGTAAGCACAGCAATGTACAAAGAACCCAATACAATGGGTGTGTGATGTCATACTGATGGGTATTTGGGTGGCTTTCCTTTGCACGTGTATGATATTAGAAGTGTTCAGTGGACATTTTTGTAGCTGTATCTTTGCTAAGGTGTTCTGCTTATTACTAAACTGAAAACTCAGATAAAAAAGGGAATATTTTCCAATTTTGCAGATACTGAAGTTTCCGATTTTGCAGGGGAAGCATTTGAGTTTGAGCTCACAGTGTGAATACTAACTCTACCACACGGTCACC
>NW_008476444.1:0-1446 GCF_000622305.1 Nannospalax galili | reverse complement strand
TTTTAGTGATCTGGTTTAGTGTTTTCTAAACTGTACTTCACAAGCTATTTTTAGCATATGAAATCAAATTTTTGGGTTCCCAGTTAAACAGTAGAATAGAATAGACTCTATACAGCATGCCAATGTCTACGCACATTCTATGATTAAATACTAAGTTTGAATTTTATGTAGATAAGCATATCTCTATATCCATATATTTGCCCTAGGTTTAATACAAAGTAGATTGGTCATTGTGACTAGTAGTTGCAAAAGTTGAAAACCACTGAAGGAATCTTTATCCCACTTTGCAGATGATGAAACTAAAGGAGACTGTCATTTTGTTTGTTTGTTTCTCCTGGAGATGGCTCATCTATCATCTATCAGGTCTCTCTATATAGAATCTGATCTGCTCTCCATCTTCTGTAGTCCTGCCTCTATGGTCCAATGTTCTTATATATTTGATGTTGTTCTTTTATAACAGGGTCCAACTAGTTGTGGAGTTAGGGATGGTCTTGAACTCTGTTCCTCCTGCCTCCACCTCTCAAGCACTGAGATTACAGACCTGTGTTACCATGCCTAAGTAGCATTCTTATATTTTTGTCACTAGGTATTAGATTAAAGATGGTAATTCTGGGGAGATGAAACTTTACCATGTTTCAGAGTGCCAAGTTGGATGGTTGATAAACTGCAACATCAAATTACAAAGAGCAAAATGTTTATAGATCTTTCTACTTAAAGAGCCAGTTGCTTTTTGTAGGTAATCAGGTGGAAAGTTGAAACAATGATAACTTTCATCAACATATACAGGTAATCTTTATTACCATCAACGACATTTTTCAGTTCAGTCCAACAAGTATTTATAAAACTCCAACTCTGTGCCATACATCTTACCAATCATTTACTTCTTTTCTGGGGAATGGATTATTAAGCTAATTAAATGTACCTCTATCTTTTCCAGTAGTGGCATATACCAAGAGATTCATTAAAGTCTGAGGTGCTTTGTCAAAGATAAAATAAATATGGATACATGCTTTTTAACATAATATGCCTCTTTGGAACTTAGCTGTTCTTCCTCTAGAACTGCTCCTGATATCGTAAATGCAGACTCAATTTGTAGTTCACCTTTAATAAGCCTTTCTCCGCCTTTGCCTTCAAAACACATTGATTTTTACTGAACTTTCTCCCTGTTGCTATTTACACACTGTAAGGTCTGCAGTGTGAGCTGGATTCCTCCATGCCTGCAACCTCAGAAATAGAGCAACGGGATGTAGAAGGACCCTATCTTGTCATTACCACGCTCGTACTGCCTTCATTGGGCCGCAGTTCCTGACGTAGAGTTTTT
Organism: Nannospalax galili; assembly: GCF_000622305.1. Lineage (NCBI taxonomy): Eukaryota > Metazoa > Chordata > Mammalia > Rodentia > Spalacidae > Nannospalax > Nannospalax galili. Next base: position 125 of record NW_008476444.1, on the reverse strand, counting down.
TGCCTTCCTTTTTTGTTTTTCTAAGGTTCTGTGCAAAGTGTATTAGTACGCTATTAGTTTAGTTTGCATATTAGATGAGTAAAGGCTATGTAACTCACTGCCTGAGACAGTGACAGCAGTAGGAC
>NW_008476443.1:0-1419 GCF_000622305.1 Nannospalax galili | reverse complement strand
TGTGTGTGTGTGTGTGTGTGTGTGTGTGTGTGATCAATATACAACATCCATTGAGTAGCCACATCACAGCTGCAGCTGTGTCACATACTTCGGTTAGAGTCAGGATATTTGATAGTGAATTCATGGTCTGAGTCAGTATTTGTTGGAGGAGGTAGTGTAAAGTCCCTCCTCTATGAAAAAGATTATTCCTCAAAAGTCAAAACTGCAACAAAAACCCCACATAGTTTTCTAAACGATTATATTTCAATAACACACGTATTTTTCACCAAACAACAATAAAATGAACATAATCAGCTCAGTTGAATGTCTGTGTTCTGCAGTAGACACACCACATACGAATATGAATCTTCAGACTTGGGTTTAGAGCACAGTATGTGTGGTGTAAGGCAGCTCTAGGGACCGGGAAGTGAATCAATAGTGTTTATAAGCGGGGGTGTGGCTCCTGATCTCGCTGGGTGGCGGGTGGCTCCTGATCTCGCTCTTTGAGTTTTGCTCTGTATCCTGGTTTTAGGTTTCATAATATCCTTGCATCATCAGATACCCCGAATTCTATTAGAAAATGTGGAGAAGCTGGTAGGAAACCAAGGAAACAGAACCATGGGTTTAAAGCAAGGGAGAGGCCCAGCTTGCTGCAGGGACCAGGCAGAAGGGGGTTATAGAGATGGGTCTTGAGTAGAATGTCTGCAGGTTGGTGCAGGACTTGGAGGGCTAGAAGAAAGCAAGCTGCAGAGGTCAGGCTGCCTGGCTGGAGCAGGTTTATGGGAAATACCGTGAAGTAGTTTTCGGAATCATGGCCACTTGTACTTTTGTCAAGGCAGATTTTCTAAAGTTCTTTACAATGATCGTCAAAATAACGGAGAAAAGAGAAGGCTCGAGAATGCCTGAGCATTGCACAACATTTCATTTGGTGGGGGGCGATGTTATTACTTACTCTTCTGCTCTGGCGTCATTTAGTTCCATTCTATTCTGCTGGTCCCTTTTCCTACTTTTTCCACATGGGTGATAAAGCCCCAGGGATTTAATTTTTCTCAGTTTACACTACTTTCCTACAATATTAAATTTTTGTAACTCCATCAGCAGTGTCTTTGCCAAAGTGGACTTTTCAGAACTATCTCGGGAGCTCTGGGCTGTTCTTTTTCTTCAGTGTTAATATTCCTCCAGTGGAGCACTAGCCAGGGGTCCAGTCATGTGTGGCAGGCATGCTGATCAACAGTGGTTACCAGGCATCTAATGAAACGTTTGTTAGCCCATGATGAATTGCGGCTTTTCTGGTTATCTTGTGAGAGGCATTCGGCTACTAAGCATGAAATATTTCAAAGTGTTTACCTAATTCATTCACGCTGATATTTGAAGCTCATCAATATTGTGTTCCTACTGATTCTAGGCTTATAATTATTGATGAATATGTTCTCCATTAAT
>NW_008476442.1:0-1439 GCF_000622305.1 Nannospalax galili | reverse complement strand
CACACACACACACACACACACACACACACACAACTATAAGTCTTCATGGTTGTAAGAAAATATTCAAGAGGGGCTGGAGAGATAATTTAGTGGTTATGAGCACCAGCTGTTCTTACAGAGGACCAAGGTTCCATTCCCAGCACCCACATGGCAGCTAACAATAGTCTGTAATCCAGCTCCAGAGGAATCCAACACCCTCTTTTGACTTCACAGACATTGCAGTACACAGGTTCACTTGTACACATGCAGGTAATATACACATAAAATAAAAACAATAAAATATTTTTTTAAAAAAGAAAATGCTCAGGATAAATAACTCAAAGTGAAGAAAGTTTTATTTCGCTTTTTCATAAGTTCCAGCTCAGAGTCACGTAGCAGTTCTGCTTCTAGGCAGAGCGTTGTGATGGCAACGCATAGACCTCGTGGGGGCTGCCGTAATATCCTGTCCAAGGGCATGTCATAACATCACAGGCTAGGGACCAAGATAACACATGAATCTTTGGGGACATTTAAGATCCAAAACATTATCTCTTATTGAGAGAGACAGAGAGGCACAGAGACAGAGAGATAGAGACCAAGACAGAGTAAGGTTAAGGTTTTTGGCTCACATAAAGATTATGAAGGACTAGGGAGTCAGAACATCTGGCCTCTCTAATAACCACAGACTCCAGACAGGAGGTTTGTAGTTTGACAGCCTTAGAGTTGGGAAGCTGATGCTACAGATTCCATTGCATAAGGGAAGACCCGGGAAAAAAAGGACACAGAGTGCAGTAGACGATGAAGAATTCAGCTCAAACATGTCAGAAAAATCCAAAATCACAGACAAATTCCGTGTCTTTTCTTCTCCCCAGTCTCTCAGCCAATCAGTGGTTAAAATTCTATCCTACCCACTGTGGACACATTGGGAAGGGTCAACTGCCTTGTTCAGTCCAACAATTCCTAGGATAATCTCTATCAGAAACACCCTCAGAGACAAACCAGAAATCATGTGTATTGGGATATCTGAGCACCTGTGACCCACTCAGGTTGATATGTGGAGGAAGAGACTGTGACCATCCGAGTAAGACCTGAGAAGAGTGTTTAATTCTGGACCATACAGACCCAAGCACGTGAACCTCGAGGCAGAGAATCTCTACGATTTGAAGAGACGTATGGTGAAGAAGAGGCAGAGGAAAACTGAAGAGGTTCTTAACTGGTTATTGGCAGCTTTATAAACGACGGAGATGACCTTTGACTGCCCGGAGACAACACTGGTAACAGCACAGAGCCTCGGCACTACAGGTATGAGCAGCTGAGTCCTGCGAGCTTTGGGAATTAACGACAAAATAGATTCCTCACTGAAGTCTCCAGAAAGGATCTTGACTCTGCTGACACTTCAACTTTAGCCCACTGACACCCATTCATGAAGGAAGGACAGGCTGTGAGCTGCTGAACTGTAG
>NW_008476441.1:0-1434 GCF_000622305.1 Nannospalax galili | reverse complement strand
ACACACACACACACACACACACACACACACACACATTGTGTGTGTGCAATGCCTGTGGAGGCCAGAAGAGGATGTCAAATTCCCTGGAACTGGACTGGCAAATTGTTGGTAGACACCATTTGGGTGCTGGGAAACCAAACCCAGGTGCTCTGTGAGAGCAGCCAATGCTCATAACCACCCAGCCATCCCTCCAGCCTCAGCACCAGCCATTTTGATCAATCCACTGATGCCTTGAAACAACTCTGTGCAGACTGAAGCTGACAGCTCCAGCCCTGGCCAGGGCTGTTTAAAGCAGTTTGCACCAGCCTTTTTGCTAACATAAGCCTTGAAGAACTCCACATGTCCCTACAGCTATTTTTACCTTTGCCAAAAGGAGGGCAACATCCCCCAGGGAGGGACTACCATGACTGGTGCCAAGAGTCAAGGCTGTGACTGGCCAGAAGACATGGCTGAGATTGGTTCAGAGTGAATGGCAGCTCTTTCTCTGCTTATTCTCAGTTGGTGAAGCAGGAGAGACAACAGATTGGTGTTAATGATGGACAGCAATAGCAACTGGTTGACAGTTGAAGCAGTGAGTGGACCCTCACACACACTGGTGACCATCCTGTTTGCATGCAGGCAATTGCACACACCAGTGGGCAATCCCAGCAGAGCAGAAAACTGCAACTGAGTGATCCAGGGACCAGGTTCTGAGAGGCCAGCCTGGTGCCCCGCTTCATAACCAGTGACTGGCATTTCAGCTCAGACCCAGGCTTCCAAACACAGCCCTCATGGAGGCAAGTGCCCTGAGTGCACCAGCAACAGCCACTAAGTTGTGGAAGGGGTCAGACAGCCACTGCTTGACAGCTGAAGAAACAGCTTAACAGTTCAAGAGTGGCCAGGGCAAGAAGAGAAAGGGAAGGGGAAATGGGGAAATGAAAAGGGAAAGGTAGAGAACTGGGACTAAAAGATAAAAATCTGTAAGGCGCCAAAGAGACTGCAGGCCCCAGCTACCAAGAGAATTGGAGAGCTGGAAAGTCTTCAGGGCCAAGGCTAAAGCTCTAATGTTATCTGCTGCCAAATGCCCATGTAACACTAGAGGGCACAACCTGTAGCTGATTCAGCCTGTCTATTGCTGAACACTGAGGGAGACTGGTAGAGACTAGCCTTCAAAGTGGAGCTGGAGAGATGGCTCAGCAGTTAAGAGCACTGGGATTGGATGCTCTCATCTGGCCTCCATGGGCATTACACAGATGGTGCAGATACATAAATGCAGGCAAAACACTTGTACACATAAAATAAAAGTTAATTTTTAGTCCTACCAGAAGCCATATGGTTATTAAGTGAAAATGCCAATACCAAGGGTGGGTTGTCCTCTATGAGCTGTTGGCCAGAGGGGACCTAGTGGTCCCCAAAACAATAAAGGCCATTGCCAATAATGTTGTTTGTACACTG
>NW_008476440.1:0-1446 GCF_000622305.1 Nannospalax galili | reverse complement strand
CCCCTTCTGTGAGGCATTGCCAGACCTCCAGAGAAGAGGCCACTCTCCATTTGCCTCTGCTTAGCATCCACCATGCCCCAACAAGGTAATCCATTGAGGCCTGAGTCAGGGGTGTCCCTTCAGACCTGGGGAATCCCAGGGGCTCCCCCATTTTTGGTAGGTCCTAAGAAGTCTGATGAAGTTCCAGGATCCTCCCACTTGGCCCTTTTTGTTTGGACTGGACCACCTGGAGTCTACAAGGCAGGGAATGCCCCCTCTGTCTAACCAGGCCCATTTCTGATCAATCTGAACCCTGAGGAACACTTTGGGGGGCTGGATCTGACCTCCTTCCAGTTCCTACCTTGCTCCCAAATCTACCCTGGAATCCAGATTGTTCGCTCCAAAATGCCCTTAATCTGTCTCTGTGCTGGGCTAATCTGAAAAACAAAACGAACTCCCTTTGGAAGATTTCAAACCAGTCCCACTTGGTTCTCAGTCAAAATTTGGCCCAATACACAATCTACAATGGCCACAGCTGGCCTGAATTCAGATCGTTGATTTCAATACCCTGATTTACACAACTTTATCAAAGGAGATGGAAAGGGTTCCAAGATTCCTCATATTTAAGTCTTCTTCAACTCTGGGGTAGTGCCTCCCTCTGTAGCCCTCCTGCTTAGGCCTTGATTAAATTCTTCTCTGTCAATAGAATCCTGTGCCTGTTTTTGGCTTTGCTGTCCCAATAAGACAAGCACTGAGAGCAAACTTTCCCTTTGTTCCTCCCTGAGGTGAGCTTATTAGCACTCTTTTTTTTAGCCCCTCTCTGCAGGGCAGGCCTCCCCTCCCCCCTTTACAGCTCTAACTGGAGAGGTGCCTTAGTGATTAAGAACCTTGGCTGCTGGTACAGGGGACCCAGGTTTGATTCCCAGCATCTGAACCTCAGTGTTTATTTTCTCTTCTCCCTCCCTCGTTCCTATCTTCATTTCATTCAGCTGCTTGTGGCTTCTAAAAGAAACAGTTTTCTACCTGACTGTCTTCCGACGTCAAGCCCATTGCCGACTTCAATGACTTCAGCTGTGTCTGCTTACGGAAGATCATCATGATCAAATTTGTTAAATACTGTATTTTGGCTGCACCTAGTCTTCATATAATTGTGTCATATGTGCCTGTGATCATTGTTTTCCATGCATTGTTTGAGATTTCATGTAATTACATCATATATGTGTGTTCATGTGGTAAGATCACATGTAATTCTGTCATGTATGTCTATAATTGTCTTCACATGTTATTTGTGTCACGACCATTTCAAACTGTGGCCACTTCAGTTTTTTTTCCTTTCTTATTCTTATTGTACACAAAAGTAACTGAATTTATTTTTGGCAAGCCCAATCAAAATACATATATACAGTGTGGGAGACCGGCTTGAGCCTAGGGTGAAAGTCTTAATGACAGCCATACAGCAGGCCGGAG
>NW_008476439.1:0-1446 GCF_000622305.1 Nannospalax galili | reverse complement strand
GTGTAGCTGTGCAGGAATTAATCCTGCAGAGGCTGGCAGATGTCTGTGAGATCTAGGCCCCCTTGGTCTACATAGCAAGCAGCAGGCCAACTGGCGCTATAGGTAGAGTCTGTCACAAAGAGACCAAAAACAAGTCATATGGAAACTTACCACCTTAAAAACATCTTAAAGTATACACACAATTAAAAAAAAAGAGATTAAAAGGGCATTTTCCCTTCCAGATACCATAGGGTTGTAAAACATAATGCCCAGTGCCAGGAATGAACTCTCCCTTTTGAACTTGTTCCCAGGGGTTCCATAGTCCCTTGAACAATACTGTTCATTTTCCTGCTCTTGAACTTCATGATAAGACCCTATTGCTGAATAAACTACATACATGAACTGTAGAACAAACAAAGGAGAAATAAAACTGATGCTGGAAGCACAGCCTCATCTCTACTGTCTAGCTTTCCTAGTGCTGATAGGTGCTATGCAGGCTACCTGAGGAGAAAAGTTAGCATGAACCTTCCCCAGATGTGAATTCTACAAGTTACAGCAACAACTTGTCTGGCAAAATATGCCCAACAGTGCAATAATGGCATGAATACAGTAGGAGCAACCAACTACTTTCTAATTGGATTTTATTTCCACTTAATAGAATGGAATTCATAACTGACACTGATATCATGCCTAGAAACCCGTTGCTACACATGTCACAGACCATATGTGACACTATATTACAACTCTTCTGTTAAATGTCCACAGTGTTCATTCAACTCCTAATGCCTTATTGTTGTACTCATAGATTACACATCTTTGAAATTGAACTAGAAAACACCCTTATGTAACATATTGTAATTAACAAAGAGCCCCTAAGTTGGCCAGTATGCAGAGAATAAGAGACTTCAGAGTGCTTATCCCAGAATAGAACACCTGCATCAACTTCTATGTCTCAACACTCTGGGATCATTGTGGAAAAAGTGTGAAAAGTTGATAGAGTCAGGTGTTGTAGGAACGCAAGGACACAGAGTTTTCCAGACAACTGGGAAGTTAACCATATGAACTCACAGAAATGGTGACATCATGTATAAGACCCATGTAAACCAAAGCCAGACAAATTTCCAGTATGCAGGTGGAAAATTGAATAGAGGCCCCAGCCCTAGCTGAGAAACTATTGGCAACTTGTGGCTGCTGGGAGAAAGAGAGTCAGGTTTCTTTAAGAGTATGACACTGAGTAGGCTCACCAGGCTCCAGTGGGTGGAAAATCAAGTGGGTATAGTTAGAGGGTTTCATATAAGGTAGAGGTCTAAGTATGGTAAAAATATATTGTACAAAATTCTCAAATCTTCAACTTAAAAAGGAAAAAGGAAAAAAAAATAACTTAAAACCTGAAGACATTGCATTAAGAAACTATTCTGGGAAAAAATTCATTTTGTACCCTTTGTATGTTCAGAATGTAGCATTATC
>NW_008476438.1:0-1438 GCF_000622305.1 Nannospalax galili | reverse complement strand
CTGGGAAAGCTGTTAGGGACCCTCTTTCAAAGTGAAGAAAGTATTCTAAGGTAAATATGGAGTCAGTTAGGAAGTGTAGAATTTCTATAGCTATCTCAGGTTGGGCACATTTTCTGTGTATTGAGAAACATTACGTTGAGAACAGGAAATCTACTTGAATAATGATTCACCCTGATTAAAGAAGAAGGTGTGAAGTGTATCTTTGAATGGAGATAACTTTGTATTGGAAAAAGATTTATAAACAGGCTGTGGGTGTGCATTTATATTTTAGAAAACAAATAATTCTTAAAATTATGAATGAAATAATAAAACAAGTATAAAACAAACCACATGAGTTACATCAAAATGATTTCTCTAATCAAAATACATGGTATAAATGTGTGAAATTCTCAAAGAATAAGTAAAAATATTATTTAAAAATTGTGTCACCTCCAAATAAATATTTGGGTAAAACGGATAAAAGCTTTAACCTCAATATAGTCCCTGTAGCAATGTAGTCCATGAGTGAACACCAGTCCTATTGATGGAAATGAACATGGAATCATGTTTTAAGAGTAACTTGGAATGCAATGACACTGTTTTTAAAGGTGATCAATTTAAAAAGACTTTGGAAAGACATGCCAGAAAAAGACACATTTGTGAAAACAGGGGAAGCCACAGGTTGGCTGTCTGGATGCCTCCAGAGCTGTGAGGTTTGTGTTTGGGAAGAGCAAGTGGGGGTAAGCTGACTTTTCTTGTCAGGCAGCTGTGGAAGGAAGAGAGCACTAGCTCTGAGGAAGGATTCCCGAGCACTAATGCTCCCTCATGATGCATTTGTTGTGCATCTTCTCCTGAATCCTTTGATCCAGGTTGTCATTTTTACCCTTCCTAGACGCGGCTGATGATTTCAATGATTTCTGGACCATAATCCTTGGGTCCTGGTTCTGATCAGCAGTCTATATATTTGTTCCATTCTTTAGATATTCGCTTGATTGGTTCCTGGTTCCATCTCCATATTTTGCATTTTTTTCTCTCTAAAGAACAGCTTTTGCCATATGCCGTATCAATCCCATAATTGATGCAAGTCCTTCTTCATCTGACTGTACTGAGGAGAGCAATGCTAGGGTCACTTGTGCTCTTTAAAAAAACCCTCTATTTTCTTTGGGTGGGTTTCTGTACTCCAGTGCAGCCAAAATTCTTGAATTTGTTTTGCCCACATGTGAGAAAACCCACTGAATAGATAGTCATTTATATCTGTACATTATCTCCGTTTGAAAAATCCAGTGGCACCAAGTCCATATTAACAGATTCTAATTCCCTGAAGTGAAAGATTGAATCATAGGCGATTTTTCTTTTTTACAGACACTTATTTTTGTATCTGTTTAAAAGTATGCCTGATTTGGGTGTAAATTTTCCACAAAAAGTCATCTCTCTCTCTCTCTCTCTCTCTCTCTCTCTC
>NW_008476437.1:0-1445 GCF_000622305.1 Nannospalax galili | reverse complement strand
TTAAGACAGGACCCTGAGATTCACTGGAGTCAGAGAATGGAAATCAGCAGACCAATGAAGTATTACTACCGACACATGAGGCCTGCCCCACACCAGGCCTACACTAACCAGAAAATGGCTGCTGCAGCTGAGGGAAGGGGAAGAGGTACTTGCACAGACTGCTCACGGAAATGGGAAATGCTGCAGTCTATGGGAAAAACAATCTGGAAACATCTATCAAAATTATACATACCCTTCAGCTCAGTATCCCTCCGCTTAGGAATCTACCCCTGGGAAGCAAAAGCAGTAATTCATAAAGACACACAAACACATTTACAAGTAATGGAATTACTTATAAGTTAAAGGAAAAAAACGAGGCAAAATGAATGCCCATTGAAATGACTAAAGAAAATATAGACTAGCACACTACGGAATAAATAGAATGAAATAGGAGGCATTCCAGGGAACTCCAGAGATGTTTCTAGGAAGTAGTGGTGAGGAAGAAAAGCAATGTTCAAGGAAGGTAATTAATATGATCCTAACTCTGTATAGTTATTTAAAGAAGCTTACACATGGTGTTGAGTATGCTTATGTGACTATAATGGTCTAAGATTTTTATAAGCATAATAAAAGTATGGAAGAATTCCGAGTTATTACAGTGAGTTGTCTGGAGTCGAAGAGGAATAAGGGCAGCATGAAAATGAAGATATCTCTTCCCTCATCCCCATCACACTCCACTCACAAAGGCAGTTGCTCTCTGCCAACTGTTCCCACTGTCTGCAAGGTTCTCTTGAATATGTAAATGAGACATCATCCATCCTACATTCTCTCCTCTCAGGCAACCATCTGGAACAGCCACAGCCTTGACGGACTGGCTGTGCTCAGTAGCTCCTCCCCTTTACAGTAATCACTGATGGGTTGAACTACATCAGCAGCATCTGCACGCAGAGGCAGACTGAGGTCAAAAGCCAAAGGAAGTAAGGATCCTTGTCCTCTTCCTCTCTGAGCTGTAGCTGGGCTCAGTTCTCATGGGCAACTGTTGTCAGAGAGACCACAGGGAGGGTACTAATTACAGAACGTGGTGTATGAGGGAATGGCCATCCAGGCCCCACTCAGTACTCAAGGGGACATTACCTAGCCTGTGCACTGTCTACTCCTCAGAGTAACCCTTGGAAATTTCCGGGGGAGTGGAGAAATTCTCTGCTCTAGACAAAACATTTATTTTCTGAAAGCTTATGTTGGTGAGTTCCAGTTCACTGCTCAACTCCCCTCAGGCCTCTACTCCAGCCTGCAAAATGCTCCATGTCCACTTTCTCCCACTAGACACAGAGCACTATCCTGGGGCTTTCTCATCTTAGCCCTACAACCCCAATCCTCCCACAGGTAGGTGCTGAGCACCACCTCCAGCATTTCACAATGCCTGGACAATTACTACTTCTCAGAGAAACATGGCAGTTTCGATAAGA
>NW_008476436.1:0-1445 GCF_000622305.1 Nannospalax galili | reverse complement strand
AATAATAAAACATTTTTTAAAAAGAAAATACCATTATAGAGCACATTCTCTATTGAATAGTTACTTTGCCTCTAGCAGTGTAAAATTTGGTGTATTTGATGTAATCCTCAAAACATGTAATTGCCTGAGAAACTTTTAGTATATAATAATGGACTTTTGTTTAAACCTCAGTTATGCCACTTATTGGCTCTGTGATCTTGGAAAGTTTGCTTAACCTCTCTGAATGTAATTTTTAGTGCCTGAAGGTGATGGTGCTAATTCCCACCTGACAAACTTAGCTGTGAGGATTAATGAAATTCAGAAAAATGTATTGCATAAAATAAGGATTTAATTTATAAATTCATTTTTCTAAAAAATGTACATTAAAAGTGACACAAAATCATATGTCTTTATGGAGCACATTGTGTTATTTCAGTAAAATCACTCCTTTAACAATTTGTTGCTTTGTAAGCCGTGTTACTTTTGTTACGAGTATATATGTGTGTGATGTTCTCCCCACATGCCAGTCACAAGTGAAAATGACCATGTAAACATGTGACATTCAAATAGTTTTCATAAGATTTCAGAACATAGGCCAGTTGGTTGTATAGTAAACTTTAAGAGGTACAGTAAGGGACTGACGAGATGGCTTGGCAGGTAAACAAGTCTGCAACCAAGCCTGACAACCAAGCCTGATCAGTACCTTGGACCTACATGTGGACTTCTGCAAGTTGACCTCCATATGTGAGCCCTTCCCACACTAAATAAGCATCATTTTTAAAAATTAAGAAAAAGAGGTACATGAAAATTATCTTAGATGTTAAAGCTTCATTATAATTTATTAAGGATCTCATTGTGATATTTAATGAAAATAATATTTTCTCCCCTTTTTCATTTTCAGTATCATTACCCCTGTGAGTAAATTATATTTTTGTGTGTGGAGTCACCAGACCCTGAAATCTGATGTTTTGTTGGGAACTGCTTCATTAGATATTTATGAGACGTTAAAGTCAAACAATATGAAATGTATGTATGTATGTAAGAGTAACAGAAAATGTGTTTTGCTGTTTGTTTCTCTGGAAGAAATTCATGTGAAAAGTGTGGAATAATTCACATTCACTGTCCTTAAATTTGACATGGTTATGAGGAGTGACAGAAAAATCTTAACTGTTTAAAGCATTCTGAGTAACTTTGATTTGGCCATTCATTTTGGGTGTGTATTTTTTTATACAGTAAATATTTATTTTCTTAGTAAATACATGTTAAAAATGTAATACATAGTCAACTGTAGAAAAAAGTAAAAGATTTAGAGCAGAGATGAGGGAAAAATATTTCAGAGACAAATAGGATTTTAGGGTAAGGGCATAGGTAGATTTATCAATGTTTATTTCTAATGCTTATTTTTGAAGTTTCCGTATTTTAGGTGGTTGTAAATGTTTTATTTACATTTATAAAATCATAATTCA
>NW_008476435.1:0-1445 GCF_000622305.1 Nannospalax galili | reverse complement strand
GCTGTTTTGGGAGGTTTTAGGAGGTGAAGCCTTGCTGGAGGAAGTAGTCACTGGAGTCCGGCTTTGAGAGTTCTTACCCTTGCCAGATTTCCAGTTTCTCTCTGCTTCCAGGGCTTGCCTGAAGACATTATTCTTGGCTTTTTGGTCCAGCTCCCTCTGCCACCATGCCTCCCCCACTATATGGATTCTAACCCTCTGAAACACAGGCCAAATAAACCCTTCCATAAGTTGCCTTGGTTACAGTGTTTTTATCACAACAGAAAAGTAATTAATGCAGTGTCTGCTGGGGTCTTAGGGTTTGGAAGTGTCTCCACAGGTCTGTGTATTGGAGGCTTGCTTGGTCTCTAGCCCATACTGCTGTCAGGAGAGCTGGAACCTCCAAGAGGCAGAGCCTAGTAGGAAGAAGTTGGATCACACAAGCATGACCAATCATCTCTCCCTGTTTCCTGATCACCATGAAATAAGCAGTTTGCTCTTCCACACACTTCCCACCATGATGTACTGCTTAGTCAAAGATCCAGAACAGGCCAAGCAACCATGGGCTGAAATCTTTGAAACCATGAGCCCAAATAAACCTTTTTTCTTTTAAAAAAATATTTTATTTTCATTTTTTACATGTATGAGTGTGTTGCTTACATGTGTGTCTGTGCACCATGTGTGATGCAGTACCCACAGAGGCCAGGCGAGATCATCAGATCCCCTAGAACTGGAGTTATGGATCATTTTTAGTCACCATTGGGCCACTTCTCCAGCCCTAAACTTTTATTCTTTTTAAGTTGATTCACCTCTGGTATTTGTTATAGCAATGTAAAGCTGACTAACAATCTAAAAGAAGATCAAGATGTAGAATCCCACACAGTTCTATGCACTCTTGCCCAGAGATCTGATTATCTCCCTCTTGGGCTCTGGAAAGTATGTGTCCTCTGAATTTTTAGTAGAGGCAATAGTAAAATGATATCCTAGTTAAAATTTGCCCTAGAGATGGAAGCCATCAAGCAATCACCCAGCATTTAAAAGCCCATCCCCACATTCCTTCAGAGGAAGAAAACAGCAGTATGGCTTATTAATAACATCTCACCCATTTTTCCCCTAAATGGTTAGAACATAGTGCCTTTCCCTGCTCTTTACATCAGAGTTTCTGTTATTAAAGCTGTCTATTTTTTCAGTTCTAAATCCTCAGAGGATTTTCCCCATGAATTTAACATGACTGAGGAAACTTGCTCCAAGGTAAAATCTGGCTGCAAATTATCTAAGTGAGACAGGCTTCTTAATAAAGAGTCCAAAAATGAATCATAGCATTTTAGTGGTTTCAAGTGTAGAGCTGCCATCCTCCTTCACCCCCTCCCCACACCATGTCGTGATTATTCACAATGGAAAAGGGACAGCTTTATAAAGCAATTACAAGCAACAAATGTCCTTTGTGTTTAACACTGGAAGGGGCTGCT
>NW_008476434.1:0-1445 GCF_000622305.1 Nannospalax galili | reverse complement strand
AGACCTTAAAAACCCAGGAATGAAACAATGTTGGACACAGAAATACACAGTATATGGCAACTAGAGTGGCTATTTCATTTCCTGGCTGGAAAGTGAGAAGTCTCTGCCATTTATGATCTGTATCAACAAACACTGTGCAAATGCCATTTTGAGAGCTGTGACATACCAGTCACCTTAAATGATGAAAGGGCAAGGGAGATCACCTGTAAAATCCAGGGAAATTACTAACATCTATGATGTATGGGCATAATGTTCCTTCACAATCTTTTGGCTGATGGGCATAGAGCAAAGGGAATTTGTCAATGAAAGTCCTTCCCTGGCTGAGGCTGTAGACCAGGAATAGATTTGTTTTGCCTGGCACTCTGATTAGTTCACACACAAAAAGTAATTACAAAGACTAGAACTTGACTGGAATATTCAATAATGCTTTTTGTTTGGAGTAAATATAGTGTTAGTCAATAACAGGTTTCAATAGCAATGATGAATACAAAGGGTTCAAGTATGATTAAAATCTGTATCTTAGAAAGAGAATAGGCTGAAGTTGATGCAAAACTAAAGACACTTCAGGAATAAACGTACCAAGTCATCTTCCTGCACACAGTATTTTACTGGAAGAATGTCTAACAATTTTTGGTAAGCAGAAGTATACCTGGAAGAAAATTAACAAATGAATGTATCTATAATGAAATGTGGTAAAACTGAGATGTAGCATATATATAAACTATAATTGAAAATGTGGGAAAATGCAAAGAATGGTAAAGGGAAAAATATGGGGCAAAATACTATTTTTTGCATTGGAAGACAGATAAGTTACTGAATGATTGTTGGGACTTTATATTAAGTAACTACATGTAGAAACAGCAATAAAAGAGAAAAGTATCATGAATTGCTTTTAAACTACTGCTGAAATTTTAATAATAATAAAAAATATAGACAAAACTATGTCACCAACACAGAGAACAAAGGAATAAAGAAACGAAACACAGAAGTAAATACAAATATGTTAGAGAATACAAAACTAACATTGGCATGTGTTAGGTACATTTGTAATCATATGAATCTTTAAAAGTGAACAAATTTTAAATGGTGTGTTCACCTACATTATATTTAAAAATTGCATACATCATATTTATAAGGATTTAAAAATTCAAAATTCAGTAACATTTAATAAGTTAGAGTACTATATTCTAATTTATTGGGTATTTTTTAAAATTGATTTTTACCATATGACACTTAGGAAAAAGTTCAAATATTTGGTAAATTGGCAATGTTATATATTAATTTTTGGACAACTTATGACATTAAGCTATTCCTTAAAACATGGAAGGCTTTTGTAATAATTCAAACCTTATTGCAGGTTTTTCAACACAATCTCTGAGCTATTTTTTATGAAGTCCAAGAATTCTTTACTGAATTCTCCTTAGTACTCCAATTCCAAAGCTGAG
>NW_008476433.1:0-1445 GCF_000622305.1 Nannospalax galili | reverse complement strand
CCCCCTCCCCTCCCTTGTTCCCCTCCTCTCCCCCTCCCCTCCCTCGTCCCCTCCTCTCCCCTCTCCCCTCTCTTCCTTGGAGGCCAGCGTCTTCCATTTTCTGTGCACGATTGCTCAGCTTGGCCTTAGTTCAGCCCCATGCTGCCTTGACTGCACTCCGGCCTCTCTAACCATGTGTTACTCATTCATCTTCTCCAACATGATATTTACTGAGCACCTACTGTGTCCTCAGCACTGAGCCAGGCACCGGCTATTCAAGTAAGAGAAAAAGAGATGAAGTCCCGTCTTCGTGGAACTGACCTGCTAGTTCTTGTTACAATAATTCTCTTTAAAACTCCTGCATTAGTAACTGGCATCTGAGCTTCTAAATTCATCGTGACACCTAACATTCTATCATCGTGATGGCTCTGAAACGTTACTTTTATGGGAATAGGGCAGTTGGCTATTCATGCTCTAGGTTACTTTCAGTGCATCAAAACAGCAAAGGGAGAGTGAGACCTTAAGATGTTTAGTCCGGAGATTAGTCTGAACTCTCCCTGAATGGCTGGACAGAGGCTTCACTGACCTCAGAGTACTCCGGAAGGAGGAGGAAGAAAGGGCCCCATCATCACTGCCAGCTTCCTCTGGGCGGGGAGACACAAGAGAAGTGCACCCACGCTCCTAGGGGTGTGGGTCTAAATCAGCAGTGCGTCGTGAGACGTGAAAACAGCATTCTTTAAACATGTTTACGCCTTTCATTAGAGATCCTCAGGACACACAAGACTGGAACAAGCGTGAGGCCAGGAGTTTGAATTAGCACAAAAAGTTCTCTTTCTCTTCTCCGCCAAGTGCCATGCAGGTGCAACTGGAAGGCGTTCAACTAGGGACAGCCAGAGACATGCAAACTATGAGTCTCAGCCAGGAGACGCTGGTACTTGGGACTGGAAAAGAAGGCCAGCAGTCAATGGGCATATTGTGCGGCTTCTTATCAGGCCTCGCACGCTAAACAGTGCGGGACTTGTCCAATGCAGATGCGGAAAGAGCAGATCCTTGTTTTCTACTAATGGCCTCCTAACTACTGTCAAGTGAGAAGCAGGAGCAACAGGCAGACAGTGGGGATTCATTGGGGGGGGGGGTGGAACGGCTCATTCCAGCTCAGGCATCCTGCCGCCAGCCCAGCCAGCCTCATTTAGACCTCCAACAGAACCCCAGCTGCCTCAGAACACCGAGATAGCTGGAGTCTGTTAGACAGGACAGGAATGCTTCCCAAAGGTTTCCAACCAAGCTCCCTACCCCCAGGAGCAAGCGAACGCCGTTCTCTGCAAGCCTCTCCCTTGGCAGAACGCTCACTCGTGCTGCAGAATTCGGCTTCAGGCTCCCATTCTGTGTTACACTACCACACTCCATGTGTGTTTTTTTTAATTTTTAAAATTATTTTTATTTTATGTGTATGCATGTATTGCCTG
>NW_008476432.1:0-1415 GCF_000622305.1 Nannospalax galili | reverse complement strand
TAAAAGCAACAATCACTGATTAAAACAAGTTTCTCTTAAAAGGGAAGCCTCATTTCTGATACCCAAAATGAAGAGAAATTTTAGTGACCAGTTCAAAAGTCTCAGCTCCAGACAGCAGATGCTGAAGAACCTGGCTTTAGCACTTTGCATGGAAATCTCATTTTTTATTCATTCTTTGAGAATTTTATACATGTATACAGTATGTTTTGACCTTAGCCCCTCATTGCCCTCTCCAGCTCCTCTTAGCTCCCCAACCCCAACTTCATGTCCTCTTTTCATAGCCCACTGAGTCCACTCTGTGCCGTTCATACGTACATGGGTGTAGGATCGAACACTGGGTCATGGACAAACTACCAAGGACCATTTTCCTGAAGAAATATGACTGACTCTCCCTCCCCAGCAGGCTTCAATTTCCAAAGCTCTTCAGCAAGGGGTGGGCTCTGTGAGCTCCTCTCTTCTATGCTGGAATTTTGACTGGCTTGATCTTATATATGTTTTGTCCAGGAATAATAGCCACTGTGTGTTCATGAGTGGAACAGCCAGCCCTGTTGTGTCCAGAACACACTGTTTCGAAGTGGTCCTCCCCAACCTCTGGCTCTTAGTCTTTCAGTTCCCTCTTCCACAATGTTCTCTAAGCCATGAGGAGAGGGGGCTGTGCTATAGATGTCCTATTTAAGGCTTATATTGAAATCTCAAAACAACCCAAACCTAATTGGGCATGGTTCCTACCGTGGTGCAATAGCAATACAGATTCAAACATGAGACACTTACGTTTGGGCATTGTGGACAACATCGGGGCAGGTTTTGAAGGGGTTTCTCATGGCAGCTAAATGACTCACATCTTTAAAAATCACAGCATCTTATTCTAAGATGCTCTCACACGGGCGGGGTAAACAATGTGATGTGTAGAGCTGAACGTATGTGAAGTGAACAGCAGGGAGGGGATTGCTGGTACAGGCTGCAGCGGCAAATTGTCCTCTGAGCAGCTGGCAAAGTGTTCCCACATATTGTTGCTATTTGGGATTGCAGACCCAATATTTCCAAATCATATGATATTTTAAAAAACTTCTCAAGGAATCCAGACTTTAATATGAAACTGCTCAATTTTTCTACTGTTGGTTTAATTAAAGCATTTACCTTATGCGGACCAAACTAAACATAATTAGCCTCCAGGCTGTCAGTTTGCAAACTCAGACCTAGTCCAATGATCATTTTCATGTGGCAGAAACCAAATATTAGAACCCCTGGCTATGCTGAGGCTGGACTCCAAGTCTGTGGATAACCAGGACAGGTGGCAGCCGACCCCTAGGATGTTCCTCAGATGCACACGATGTAACTTCTTATTGCATGAGTATGTGTGTCTGTGTGATGCATGCACAGGTGTGTGTGTGTGTGTGTGTGTGTGTGTGTGTGTG
>NW_008476431.1:0-1445 GCF_000622305.1 Nannospalax galili | reverse complement strand
TTCTAGAAAGCATATGCACAGTAAGGTCTGTCTGCCCAGAGAAGGCAGAGACCTAGCACCTGCTACCGAGCTTGGCACTTCCTTTGATGTAGACCTTAGGAAGAAATGCTTCCCAGCATAGGAAAATTGGCTAAAAAACTGTGAAGTTACTCCTTACCCATTTGTCTTAGTCTATTTGCTGTTGCTATAAATGAATGCCATAGCTTGGATAGTTTATAAATAATTCAGCTTTATATATGTATTGATTAACTTTTTATTGATTTTTTTGAAAATTTCAAACAATACATCTTGGTCATATTTAGGCCCCCTCTCCTATCTGCACCACATAGAGCCCCCCTTCCCACCAGTTTTCATGAATTTTGCCGTCTATGTTAAGGCCTATCAAACCAAGTTTCTGTCTCCAAATGTCCTTTGGTGTGAGTCCATACATGAGAGGCTGGTCATCCTACCTAGAGTCACTCCCTTAAAGAAAAGCAACTCTTCATCTTCCAGTAGTGATCAGTAGCCAATAGCTTCTCAGCTAAGGTTGGGGCTTCCTACCCATTTTTCTGGTTTGAGCTTGCCTGGGACTTGTGCACGCTGTCACCATTGTTGTAAGTTCATATGAGCAAGTTCCCTGAAGTCTGGAAAACTGTGTTTCCTTCTGGTCATCCACCACTCCTGGCTCTTATGGTCTTTCAGCCCCCTCTTCCAAGATGGTTTGACCCTGGTAAATTCTAGACACTCAGGGCATGAGTGCACATATTGTCCCCCATAGACTCCTGAATAATAAAGTGTCCCTGTTTCTGGTGTGAGTCAGTAGAATCTTCATTTGACATCCTCCCTGATCTCTCACCTTGAAGGATATTAATTTATATTCTTTCCCTATAATAAACAAACCCTATGAAGAAAATGACTGTTAGTGAGTTCTGTGAATCTCTTTGGCCAATTAGAGAAACAGAATGTAGGTTGGAGACTCTTCTTAAACTTATAATTGGTGTCAGAAGTGAGTGTGACTCTGAATAGAGACTGCATCCTTTAAATATACAGTTGGATATACTACGTCAAAAAACGTAATATACCATTTTATTTTAAAAGCTTTTTGGACTGAGGTTTTCAGGAGTTTGGGACAGCAAAATCTTGAGGATAGAGCCTATTTAATGTCTTTTTGGATGTTGGCAATTGACAAATAATCATGAAAGTGACAAAATATTTTCAAGGTAAGATATTATTGATTTGTGAAAATACCAGGCAGTGTTCGGCACTGATCTAAGCATTGGAATGTGGCTCTGTATGCACCTCAGCAGAAGAAACATTGGGATGTTCACATGAGCAGAGTTGTCCTGGATCCAATTAGAAGGCTCCAGCTCAGGCAGCTGGCTCATCTGAGGGATGCTTAACAAGCCTCTTGTTCTTGAGGACTGACCACAGACTCTTCAGAGCCAGTTATCACATACACAGAGCTA
>NW_008476430.1:0-1445 GCF_000622305.1 Nannospalax galili | reverse complement strand
CATGCCCACAACCCTCCACATTTAAAAAGAGAAGATTTTGTTTGCTTTTATGTGTTCGTCTCAGATCTTTCTGCCCCCTGTGGCTTATTAGGTTTGATTTCAGGAATGTATCCAAGAATTCTTGGAAGTTTATGGTGATGGCCATTATTTTCTTTCTTTATAAATGTCTGAATCTATTATTGCCTTGAACTTGGCTTGTCCCCAGTCCCTGGATCTGCTGCGTCATCTGCTTGGTCTTGTCTATCGGTGGTGCTTTCCGTGCTCTGTTTTTACTGGCTGACACTTTCATTGCCACTATTTCTGTTTGCATCTCTTTTCAGAGCCTCAAGTTAAAAGCACGTTATCAGTTTTATGCACATGTGTATTCCCTGCATGTATATAAGTGCGCCCATGTCCTGTAATGCCCACAGAGCTCAGAAGAGAGCATATTGGAGTCCTTGGAACTGGATTTAAGGATGGTTGTTAGCCACAAAGTGGGTGCTGGGAACTGAACCCCCGTCCTCTGCCAGAGCAGCCAGTGCTCTTAACCACTGAGCCATGTCTCCAACCCCCAGAGCCTCAATTTTTACTTTCTCCCCAACCCCCTCCGTATTATTAACCATTTCATCCTCTTTGCTGACCAAGACAAGAGTCTAGATACCTAGTTGAATTCCTTAGGTCAGTCATTCACCTGCATATCTGAGTCCTCTGGGTGGGCACTGATCCTTTTTCCAACTATGACTGTGAAGTCTTTTTCTGGCATCTGAGATGTCCCGGTCTCGTTTCCTAGTTCTGAGGAGTTGTGGACTTGTGGTGCTGTGAGGTGGTTTCTTCTCTCACATTTTTGTGTGTATTTTTTTGCTGTGTTTTGCACATCTATTGGGATGGATGAGTCCTCTAGCTTCTGTTCTGTTCCCTTCCCACTCTTTATTTTGTTTTGTGTGAGTCCACGGTGAGTCCTCTACACTTGTATTTATATCCTTTAATGTTATTCAGAGTGAAGAGAAATGCAGAAACAGATATAATGATTTGACAGCAACCTTGGAGCTAACTTGAGGTAGAAGACACAGTGTCCTTCACTGTGTCCCAGATAAGACTTAGAGGCAACAACACAACTCTACAGAATGTGGGAAATCTAGTTTATAGTATTTTAGAACTAAGATGGTCACTATTTAAGTAGTGAAACAGCGAGGGTCTTGGAAACAGGGAGTAAAGTGAGAAGAAAAAGAAACAGGTTGAGAAATAAAAGGGAAAATAATATTGAATAAGTGCAAAGATTGACTTAAAACCCTACAGGTGAGATGGGAGGTTAGCATAAGTCATCAGTTAAAGCACAAAAGTGTAAGTATAAAAGTATAAATTATTCAAAATAAAAACTAGAAACAAAGTGAAATAGGCATTACAGCATTAGTGTGTCTTTCAGGCTGGGATCATATATATATTTAATATATATATATGTATATATT
>NW_008476429.1:0-1445 GCF_000622305.1 Nannospalax galili | reverse complement strand
CACAAGACCCATGCAAACTTAGGCAGACAGAAACCCAGCACAGAACTGTGGGAATGAACAGCAGGCCCCAATCTTAGTCGAAGAATTACTGGCAGCTGACTACTGCAAGGGGAGGAAGAGCTGATCTTCTTAAAGGAAGAGACTAGATAGGCTGACTAGACCCCAGTGGATGAACTTGCTCTGAGGGACACCTCAGGACACTGCCCTTACATAATAGGCCTTAATACAAATGACAGAATTATGAACTCCAGTGGTGGGGGGCTATGGGAGGGGGCCAAAGAGGAAGAGGGAAGGGGGTATAAGGATGGTTTTATATATGAAATACACAAAAATTCAATAAAAAATTAAAAATAGAAATAGAGTACAGAATGGAACCTGTTTTTGGAAAGAGTGCTATGCTACATCCTTTTTGTTTAAACTTGAATTTTAAACGAGCAATAATTTTCAGGAAAATGGATGTAACTGTAGATCATTATGTTAAGCAAATAAGCCAGACAAGTATTGCATGTTTTCTCTCATATGTGGAATGTACATGTTTAATTTATATCTACATATATATACATATTTGTATGTGTGTATATACACACACAAATATAGTAAGAAAATAGGACTAAAGGGAAGGAGAGTTCTAAAGTGGGTAATAAGGATAGTAGATTGTGTGTCAGAAAACAGAAGCAAGACCTCTTTGCCAGGAGGAAAGGGACTAGCGGGATGGAGATGGGAGTGGTGACTAGGAACAAAGTATAATGATGTATGTGGATGAGCATGTCACAAGGAAGTCAAGTTGTTCAGTAATAAAGACATAAAAAGAACTGTTACCAAAATTTATCATAGGCAGATGATTCTAGAAAATGTAAATGAAAGTTAAAAACTCTCCCTAGAAGAAATTTTTGTTAGTACCTTACACTGTGTCCTTCCAGGCTCTACTCTCTTCATATACACAGTCATAAATAATATTTCCCTTTTATGTTCTCTTTATTTGCCCTTTTGTTTTAAAGTAAATGCTTTTTATAGGGTTTCCTTTTTAAATTAGTACCCTTTGGGGGACAACTTTCTATCATTCCTTTTGAACAGAACTTCCTCAACAATTTCCAAACTACCAAAGAAGCTCTGAGCACAGCCACAGTCCAGGCTGCAGAACGAGCGGCCTCCAGCATGAAGGACCTGGCGCACAAGAGTTTCCGGCTTCTGATGGATGTCAACTTGAAAGCACCTGTCATTCTCATTCCTCAGTCTTCAGTGTCGCCGAATGCTATTATAGCAGACCTGGGTTTGATCAGAGTAGAAAACAAATTTAGCTTGGTTCCTATGGAACAGTTTTCTCTTCCCCCAGTCATTGATAAAATGAATATCCAGCTTACTCAGTTGAAGCTGTCCAGGTATGCTTATATAATCTTATTGTGCCTTGTTTACTAGAAATAGGATTTTCATAGATTTTTTTTTTT
>NW_008476428.1:0-1443 GCF_000622305.1 Nannospalax galili | reverse complement strand
GGGGCTACAGGGAGACCCTGTCTCAAAAAGACAAAAAATAAAATAAAATAATAAAATAAAATACTGTTCCCATGATTATTATCGTGATGAAAAGAGGGCTATGAAATGCTAGATTTGGAGAAGATTAATCATGGATCTGTGGACATGGTACTCAAAGTCTTCCACAAAAAGTGGGTGGTGAAGCATCTTTTGGAATTGACCCTCAGAACCTTCAATGACCCTTTAAAGAACAAACTACAAAAGATTCATGTTTGGAGTGAACAGAAGGGTTGCAGAAGATAAAGGCTTCAGTTTAACACACAATTATCAGACTCAGGGGAAAAATTATCATTGTCTATAAAGAAATTTTTGGTCAGAGGAGCTTGATAAAAATGCACAAACAAAAATGTAAAGGTGCAAACTTGTGTAGAACGTTATGAAGGCACAGGGCTCACCCAAGGGAAAGGAAGTTCCTGATCATTCTCATTTCTCAAACTGAATCCTTGCTGGGATATGCTAATGCTTCTTTTTTCCCTCCCCTACCGTCTCTTCTCTTTGTGAATCAAGTGGTGCTACTAAAATCCACTGCCTAATGGAGCAGATGGTGGAGGTCTTAGATTCCGGAACATGTATAGTGACGCTTCTGAATGCAAAACACCAAAGTAGATTTCACAGGCTGTGAATCTGATTTCATCTTGTTGGGAATAAAGCCTCCATTTTCAGTGAATTTGAACCATTGTGACAGAAAGACTATGTAATCGACACAAACTAGTTAAAAAGGAATACATTAAATATTAGTCCCACAAAAGGGAAGCTTAAACAATTCCTTGCATCATTATAGCATGATTACACTTTTAAATAAAACCACCGTCTTTAACCTTATGTAAAACAGCAGAGTAGAGTAGCTGGGGCTATCACGCAGTAGTAGTATGCTTGACTCTCATGCAGGAGACCCTGGGTTCAATCCCCAGTACTGACGAATAGTACAGAGTTAAGGTCAAACTGACAGTGAACATAAAGCAAATAGAAATTTGTTTAAAAGTAATGAGCCTTAGTCCCTTTTCTGGGATAAGAACATGCTGAGGCTAATTCCCCAAATGTAGATCTAAGTTTAATTTAGCAATAGATCCACTCAGGCATGTGGATCTAATCCATGGTGGCTGCTGTTTATGCTTACAGGTTATGTACAGTCCAATGTACCCAAAAAGTCTAAGAGATTCTCACTTTTGGAAACTTTTCCATGTCTCTACACTTTCTTATAGACCATAGCTCGTATGGGAGAAAGACAGTCTACATAGTCAGTCAGTGACTCCTAGGGACCATAAATGACTCATCCTGCCAGGCGTGATGGTGCATGCCTTTAATCTTAGCATTTGGGAGGCAAAGGCAGGTAGGTGGATCTCTGTGAGTTCCAGGCCAGCTACAGGGGAGACCATGTCTCACAAAAAAAAAAAAAAAAAAAAA
>NW_008476427.1:0-1445 GCF_000622305.1 Nannospalax galili | reverse complement strand
ATCCCCTGGAACTGGAGTTAAGGACAGATGTTAGCTGCCATGTGGGTGCTGTGAATAGAACCCAGATCCTCTACAAGAGCAACAAGTGCTCTTAACTACTGAACCATCTCTCCAGCCCAGTATTTTGCTTACTTTCAACGCAGTATCTCTCTCTAAAGAAAGGGAGACCTGGAGGCATGTATTCACTGACAGCCTTTTGAAAGGATGCTGCTATCTTTTATCTTGACAGACAAATATACAAAAGTTGTTGAATATATTCCTAGCTCCACTCGGTAGGTTAGTACTTGATGTGTCTATAATTGAGCCCCAATTTTAAATGTAGAATAACTGTTTTTCCTTAAAAATATAGGAAAGAAATGAAAGAGTAGGTCCATAGAAGATTGCTTTAAAAATACAAGCAGACTTCATAATTTCAGCATTTTCCAGTGTGTCATTTGTGTAGAGAAAGCTCATTATTGTCCTCAATGTCCTCTGGTCCTTTCTTCACACACCACAGGAAGTGCATTAAGGCCTGGGTCATGCTGCTTCTGTGTTTACAATTCTCCGGTGGCTTCTTACTGAGTTTCAGGTAAAAGCCACACTGTTTACCATTGCCCATGACGGCTGCCTGAGCTGGCTGCTCAAGGGTGCGTGGCCTCATGTCCTGCCTCTCTCCCGCCCTCTGCACCCCAGTTATACCTGACTCTTTTCACCTTCTCACGACACCAACCTTTATTCCCTGCCTGAGTGACTCCATTATTTACAAATCCGTTTGCCTGAAATGCTTTTCTTTCCACACTCAGAAGAGCTTGTATTTTCATCTTCTACTTCAAATATCACCTCCACCTACCTGCCCTGTGAAACTAGATGCTATGTCCCCCAGCGTCCGGTCCTGCCAAGAGCTTTCTCTGTAAAATTTAATGATTATTAGAACTGGGGGTATAGTTCAGTTGGTAAAGCACATGCCTAACACGCATGAAGCTGGGTTTTTAGGACCACATAAAACCCAGAGTGGTGGCATACACCTAGCACTCTGGGGACAGAGGTACGAGGATTGAAAAGTCAAGATCATCCCGAGTTACACAGCAAGTTGGAAGCCAGCCTATACGTGAGACCCTGTCTAAAAAGAACAAAAGAAAATTTGACAGTTACTGTTTTACTAATCTGTTAGTCTGCACGCAGTTTGAGAATGTGCACTACGTAAGTGTGGGAACCTGTCATTGATCATTGTAGTGTCTAGCACACACTGAGTGCTCAATGAATATTTGTTAGATAATTGAGCTTTACACATAAGGTGTTATGTTATAAGCTTAGCCATTAGTACTCATTATTCTCTTTGGAGTGTTCACAAAAGAAGAATTTTCTTCCTCAATTTTAACACAACCTCCATTTTCTAGAAAAGAACAGATTCCAAATTGTACTAGTTACTTTTCTGTTGCCGTGATTAAAAAAAAAAAAAAAAAACC
>NW_008476426.1:0-1429 GCF_000622305.1 Nannospalax galili | reverse complement strand
AGGAAGGAAGGAAGGAAGGAAGGAAGGAAGAGAAATTAACTATAAGCATTAGGTAATAGATGTACAAAGAATTTAAATCATACAATAAATGTCCAACAAGTGTTGCTGGAACCAAGAAGAAACCTGTGCCTTTTCCTAGCCTCACTCATTGCTTACTGTGCACCTCACATGTACAGTGTTATTAATTAATGTATTTGTGAAAGCTTGGTTTTCATCGAAGATAGGAAAAAACAGTCTCCAGAGTTTAGTCCATTTCTCACAGTAACTGGATTCATCAATTTTAGAGACAACTCTTATTTCTGCACTGAAAATGATAAACTTCATTACAATCTTCACAAAAACTTCATTACAATCTTCACAAAAACTATTCCACTTGTCCAGCAGCTCAAAGGACTCTTTCCAGAACGTGCTTCTGTTTCCTTCACACAATGATCCTGGCGTATGAATCTTCCCGAGATTTAATTTGTATCATTTCATCAGTTTATATTTTTTCCCACCTGGCATTGATTTTATATCATTTAAACATTTTGTATCAAATTATCTCAATCAACAGACCTGAGAAATACGTTGCATCATGAGACTTGGAAAACCAACGTACTCATTATACTTTGTTTCTCACCCACTACATCTTTCGAAAATCATTTTCTTTTTTCTCTAGATTCATCTACAGTGGTTTATAAACATATGTTCATTGTAAACATCGATCTAATTTTACATATTACAACAGAGATATTGGATAACTATAGTAATCTACTGCTCGCCTAAAAGTATAGCAAGTTTATAACTAGTGTTACAAATGAACAGCTCCTAAATTTGCTTCCAATACCATCTAGGTTCTTTGCTATGTGTTGTGTATATGTAGAATTACAGAGATGGCAGGCTTTATCTGCAGGACCACCAGAGTCATCCTATACTAGCTGTGTTCTTACTGATTTTTCTCTTAACATGCTTTTCAGAACACCACTATCAATGAGCTTCACCCATTTGCTAAGTTTACCAAACAATGGCATTCTGCTCAATGAAGGGAATTTGTTATCATAAAGCATCATCCAATACAGCTGCCAAACTTTAAGTAACAGACACACAAAGTCTGGTAAAATATGAAGTCTGACAAAAGCTATTTTAACTAACGAACTTGTTATTCAAGGGTGGAGGAAGGGGTTCCACTTCTGATGGAGTTGCAGCATTCAAAGTTACATCTCATGACCCCCAGTAAATACAACGAAAAACACTTGACCAAATGCGAGCAGTCATTACATGCAGCCTCTAAAAGCAAATAGTAGGAACCTGCCTAAATGTCCAAAACCAGATGAATGGATACAGATAACATGTTAAGTGAAATAAGTCAGACTCAGAAAGATAAATATCATATTTTATTTCATATGCAGAATCTAGATTTAAGTGTGTGTGTGTGTGTGTGTGTGTGTGT
>NW_008476425.1:0-1444 GCF_000622305.1 Nannospalax galili | reverse complement strand
AAAATAACACAGTGACACTCGCCTGCACTCAGGCACACCTGGCGCTTGGCTCACATAATGCTCTCTCTGGCTCTGTGGTGTGGGACAGCTGCCTTACCCCCCTTTGAGGTGAGGAGATGGTGCCCAGAGAGGTGCAGAGCCATGCTGCTGTGCAGCCCCTGGCTGGGGACCAGGTCCAGCTGCCACCTCCCACTGCCCATCTTCTGCCCTAGATCTGGACGCTGGCGCATCCCTGACCATGCACAGGGATCCATGTCCAACATCACAACTAACACTAACAGCAACATGTGCAAGCATGCACACACAGGCTCATACACACTCATTCACACATGCACTCACTCACACATGTAAACACTTGCATGCACATGCATACTGCCCTACATGTACACACATACATGCACCTTCCCCCCACATGTATGCTGCACACACTCAAACTCCCAAGTGTGCATATATTCACATACACTCCCATACTCCCTACACATGTGCACATACATGCAAAGTGACATTCCTCACTCATGTGCACATACTCCCCCATATGTGTGCACATACATACACATCGACATCCCCTGACATGTGCGCACACACACACCTCCATACGTGTGCACACACTTATATGTATACTCACCCCCTCAAGTGTATACACACGCGCAGGCATACTCATTCCATCCACACATGTGCACACACTCACATGCACACTCACTTCTCCCAATATGTGCATGCACTTACACGCATACCCACCCACACATGTGTATACAGTCACACTTCCCCACATATGTGCATACACTCCCTCCTCTACATGTGTGCAAATTCACCTGCATGCATTACCCTCTCACGTGCACTCACATGTACACACACATCCACCTACATGTGCATTCACACATGCACATGCATATTCCCCAGACAACACATGGCTCACACACTAGCACACAGGATCGGCTCTGCCCTCCTGCTGTCTCTCTGGCTTCCCCAGTGTCTTCTCTGAGATCTGCAGGAATCCCAACATGCTGGATTGGATGGGACATGATGCATGTGTCCACACCCCACCCCCAAACTGGAGGCCTTGTAGGTGGAGTCCAGCTGAGCAGTTATGTCTGGAGTTAAGCGCCATCCCTCCTGGCAGTGTACTGCCGCTGAGTTTTGAATATGCAGTGTACCCACAGGATCATGTGCCTGAATACTTGGTCCCCAGCTGGTGGCGCTGTTTTGAGAGATGTGTAACCCTTAGGAGGTGGGGCCTGGTCGATGTGGATCAGGCCTTATGGAATAGCGCCTGGTCCAGCTCCACCAGACCTCTCTGCTTCCTAGGTCTGTGGAGAAATGAACAGCCACCTCACCCACTTGCCTCCACACAGTAGATAGAGGAGCACGGGAAGGTCTGGGAGTGTTCTGGGGAGGCTATCTATCTGTCTTGGAGATCTGTCTCAGTGGACATGCTATGGAAACA
>NW_008476424.1:0-1440 GCF_000622305.1 Nannospalax galili | reverse complement strand
TTTTTTTTTTTTTTTTTTGAGACAGGGTCTCCCTGTAGCCCCAGCTAGCCTTGAACTCATTAAGTAGACCAGGCTGGCCTCGAACTCACAGAGATCCTCCTACATCTGCCTCCTGAGTGCTGGGACTAAGGCATGCACCACCACACCCAGCTCAGGCTGGGTTTTCTTGATGACATATGTTAGGCCTTGTACTGCTTTCTAGTAAGGGCACTTCTATAATTAACACTCATAAATCTCTTGAAACTTAGCCTGGGATTGTTAAGAGGATTATTTAAGAATATACTTTCTTTGTGAAGATGGGCTAATTCTTAAACTTGATGTGGAAACAAACCACAGAATGGTTCTGTTTGTTCTGCTTTTTCTGAGACAGGGTCACTCACTATATGTAACCCTAAGTGACCTGAAACATGCTTTGTAGATCAGGCTGGCCTCGAACTCAGAGATCCAACTGCGTCTGCCTCCCAATTTCTGAGATTAAAGGCATGTGCCACCAAGCCAGGCCCCACAGTATGGTTCTTAATGTTTAGTGGAAGACATCTTTTGTCTCTCAAATGGTGAGAGGGCTTGGCCTTTTCTTCCCCTTGATTGAACTCATGGCCCCTCTAAATGCTAGGCAAACACTCATCCACTGAGCTGTATCCCTGGCAAATGTTTATCTCTTAAATGTTCATTTTTCCAGCTTGTCTACTCCAGTCTTCATTATTAATATGTACAGACCCCATTAGAATGAATTCAGTATTTATTTCTAGAATAAAATATTGCACTGCCTTTTATAGCCATTCATTTAGTGAGGCTGACCTCTTCTGTGCTTTCCACGTCCTACTGTGTATCCTAGGGTGTACTCTTACCTCATTTGGAGTATTACACTTACCTGCTAATTGTTTCCTTACTGACATACAATTGGACATTTCCTGTGTAGACTGACATCAACTTGCCATATCTTACAATGGATGCTTCTGGACCTAAGCATTTGAATATGAAGCTGACTCGAGCTCAGTTTGAAGGCATTGTCACAGATCTAATCAAGAGGACTATTGCTCCATGCCAGAAAGCTATGCAGGATGCAGAAGTCAGCAAGAGTGATATAGGAGAAGTGATTCTTGTTGGTGGCATGACGAGGATGCCCAAGGTATGGATCCATGACATTCTCATAAAAAAAATAGCAGACAATGTAATTTGGGGATAAGTAGCTCATGTATATGGACGTGAATGTGTGACCCATTCAAAGTTTACTTCAAAGAGGGGTAAAAAGTGTGTTTAATTGGGTGTGGTGGCTCATGCCTGTGATTGCCACACTCCAGAGGCTAGCCTGGGCTACAGAGTGAGACCCTGTCCCCCAAAACTTTTGTTTAGCTATTATTTTGATTAAAAGATAAAAGAAGCCAGGCATGGTGGCACATGCTTGTAGTCCCAGCACTAGGGAGGCAGAGGCAGGTGGAT
>NW_008476423.1:0-1444 GCF_000622305.1 Nannospalax galili | reverse complement strand
AAACAAACAAAAAAAAAACCCAACGATAATAATAGATCTAATAGGACATTAGATCAGGGGAGGGGTTGGAATATGATCAGTAACAATTTTCTTGTTTGTTTCGGAATTTTGTGAATTTCATAGATTTTGATCAAATTTAGAACTCCTCCCCATTGGCATCACCCCTACTACCCTCTGCCCAATTTCATGAGCTCTGCTATGTTCACCTTTAGCTACATGTTTTCCTCAAATGCCCTTCACTGTGCACCATCTACTGGAGCCTAGTAAACCTTCCATGAGTCTCACCCTAAATTGATACCGACTCTCCTCCCAGCAGACGTAGGTTTCCAATAGTTCCGGAGCGTCTTACCCACTTTCCCATGTCAATACTGGAATTTTGCCTGGCTTCCGTTTTTGGAGGACTTTCCCATACTGTCACGGTGGTTGTGAGTTCATATGAATAACAATCCAGGTTTCTGGAGAACTCTGTTTCCCTCTGGTCATCCAGCACCTCTGGCTCTTACAGTCTTTTTGCCTTATCTTCTACAATGATCCTTGAACTTTGGGAAGCAGTTTGATATAGGTGTCCAAGTTAGGGATAGGCACTCTGCAGAGTCTTTTTCTCTGCATGTTGGCCAGTTGGGTTCTTTGTGTTAATTATCATCTGCTGCATCAGGAAATTTCTCTGCAGAGAGATGAGAAATTCATTACTCTATGGGTATGACAATAAATCATTAGGAGTCAGTTTAATACCGTGTTGTTGAACAGAATAATCATATCGGGCTCTGCCCTATGGCCTGTGACCTGTCTAGCCACAGGTTCCTGGGAATGATACCACTGTCGTATATGGGCTCCATCTTATGACACAAACAACAGAACCAATTATAAAGTGATTCGTTGCTCCTATAACAGTCATGCTACTACTGAGCAGAAATTCCAGGCCTGCTGTTGAAGCTCACAGGATTCACAGCTGGGTACAGCTGATGATTTTTTTCCCCTTCTGGTAGCATGAACAGCACCTTCCAGCACCATGCACAGCAGCCAGTAGAGATGAAACTTTGAAGTTAGTACCAGCTAGATTTATCCATATTTGTTCTATAGCTCATGTATGTAGTATCTTAGATAATAGGGCCTTAATGTCCAGTTCTGGCAAGAGAGACAGCCTGGCCAGTGTGGTCTGAGGGTCTGTGGGATCTCTGGTCGATAACTTTTAGAGAGGTACTCCATTCCTGGCATTGAATGTCTACTTTGCTAGTCTATGGTGTCTAATGGGGCAATGTCCCCCTGCTGTAAGTAACTTCTTTTAATCTTTTTTTGTAATGTATATGCACAGACTTGAACTTCTAAGGTGGGAAGTTTCATGCGGATTTCTGTAAAGGCCTTCAGTGTTGCTTATTGCTCCCCATCCTGCCCCACCCTGCCCTCCCACTGTTTTACATTACTCTCTCTCTCCCTCTCTCTTTTT
>NW_008476422.1:0-1444 GCF_000622305.1 Nannospalax galili | reverse complement strand
ACAGGATTTGTAGGGAAAAAAATAGTTATGGAAATATGCAAATAAATGTGTTATAAATTAAGCAAAAATTCCAAGTGCCAACAGCATGCTAATTCATCAAGATACTAATTTAAATTGGGTTTCATATTGAAATCAATGTTTTTATATTGAAGTATTAGATAAAACAACCTGAGCAGTATTAGTCCAACTATTTTCATAAAATGTGAGGTAGTGTTGTGTATCAGAAACAACCTGTGCTTAGCAGTTTCCCTCTTTCAGAGATATAGATGATAGATGACTGATAGATAGATATAGATGATTGATAAATCAATGATAAATGATAGATAGATGATAGATGACTGACAAAACAATGATAGATACAGATAGATGATAGATGATTGATAGATCGATGGTAGATAATTGATAGATCAATGATAGACAGATAATAGATGGTAGATGACACATAAATACATAGATGATATATAGATGGTAGTTATATAGACAGCGAATTAAGTCATAAATCAAGACACCGAGTACACAAACATAGTGACCTACTTTGTATTAGTACCTCAGACTAAAATCATCTGGAGGGAAATCCCAAAAGCTCTGGCCAAGTTTTCAGAGTTAGTGATTCCTTTCCCTGAAGGACACCTTCAGCAAATACTATCAAGTCCACTCAAGGTACATGCAGCCCTGTTTCTTTCCTTACAGGGCCACACCCACACTTTATGTGGCAGCTGTAACCCAGTCCCTGGTCTCCAGTGTCTGGCTGGGCCGGAGATGGAGGCCTGATCCCAGGTATCCAATCAGATTAAAGCAGACTGTGATCAGTAAGTCGTCTCTGGGAGCTGTATCTCTAACTTCCCCACACACACACCCCGGCTCCTGAAAACCCTCAGAGTTCAGACAAGGAGTAGCTACCAAGGATGCCATCAACTTGCCGTCTGGTAACCAAAGGCAGCATGCAGAGTGGAGGATCTTAGTGGCACCATGCATCCTCAGCCCTAGAGATTATCCTTCCTCTGACCTCTAGCCTCTGAGAAAATAAGTTCCATACTGTTCACACTCCCCCCAACTCAAGCTGGAGATTTCTTGGAACTCTGTCACAGGTACCCTCGCTGATAAGTTTTCTTAACAGGGCAGTCTTTGAACTCAAAGGACACATCTTCTATCCTATAAAGAAATGAATGGTAGCCAACAGCCAATGCCTGAACATCCCAGCCTCTTTCATTGAAAGACCACTGGTCAGAGGACAGTGGCCCCAGGTGATGGCTTTCTGGACAGTAGCAGCTCACCACACTCACAAGTTTTCATGACCGTCTCACTTTTAATGTAAAAATGCATAATTTATGTTTGTGGTAATTAATGTAGAAGAATGGATTTTGCCAAACCTTGAAGGAAATTTGGTCTTTCAAGAATAAATGGCTCTGAGATTGACACACATACATACCATGCACCCACGCGC
>NW_008476421.1:0-1443 GCF_000622305.1 Nannospalax galili | reverse complement strand
AAAAGCAACTAATGTATAATTATTCAGGGGAAACCATCATCATACAATGAACTCCAAGTTATCAGTAAATGGGAATATATAAGCAAATAGTTGTGGGATAATTCAATTTAAAAACTTCTTAGCATTATTCAATGACAAATACCTTGTCACGGATATTTTTTTGCTAACAAAAGTGAATCCATTTTCCTGTAACAGTCATAGATGCAGGGTGTTGTTGGCCACACTTTTAATCCCACAATTGGGAGACAGAGGCAGACAGATCTCTTGAGCTGGAGTTTAGAACAGTCTACATAGGGAGTTCTAGGCTAGTGAGGGCTATGTAGTGAGACACTGTCTCAAAAATAAAGTTTTAGAGAACATGAGAAATAGTGACTAGCAAGATTGACTTACACATGGTACACACAATCCCTGCTTAGGCATCAGTCTCATGTCCAAAGGAAACTTGTGGCTTGGCTCTTTTCTGCTAGGGAATAAAGGAGACCAAACATACCAGGGTTTCCTTCCAGATTTTCCAGCAAGACATGGCTGTACCAAGGAAAAGGAGGACAACAGGGGCAAAGCGGCCTGTTCTCTAGGTTGCCCACATGTTGTTTCTTCTCCTTCCTCCCATGCTTACCTTGAGAGGCTGATCTGAATGGGCTGAGCTACCTGTTTCTCCCTCAGTTAGCCAGTGAGCCAAGCAGACAGGCCAGGTTCTCAGAGAGAACAAAGTGCAACTGTGATGAAGGGCTCCTCTCCCCTTCTGCTCGTTAACAATCTCTCTGTGTGGTGTACAGATGGCATCCTATTGTACACTGTGCTCCTGCTACCCAGGAGATAGCAGACCTTCAATGAAAGGGACCCCGAGGAGCCTAGGTACACTGGGCCTTTTTGTTTAGTTCTCACTACTGCCCAAAACCAAAATAAAGGTGAATGGGAGTCATGATATGATGAAAGGGAAAAGCTGTTTTATTCTTAATATGTAATTTAATGCTTTGTTAAGATCCAAGAACATAATTTAGCTGATGAGACCTAGACTTCAAAAGGCATTTTGAAAACAAATCATAAATCACAGGCTAGCAGAAAGGAAAATTGATTAACCAATCTGCTCTTGAAAATAGCAAGAAAATGTTCTTCAAAGGTGTCTGAAAACTCCCAATGGAAAAAGTTTTGAATGCATTGTGTTAAGAAGATATGCACTGCCTTTGGCCATGTGGGGAAATTGAGGTGATGATGCAGAAGCCTTTCCTTATGATGAACTACTGAACCTTCTGATTAGCCTGAACAACTGCAAACTCATGCAACCACTCTAGAAAGCAGTGTAGCTCTTAAAACCTAAAAATGAAACTATCATATGATCGACTTATACCATTCCTCAGCGTACACCCAAAGGCTCATCCTACTTCAGAAATGCTTGTACATCCATGTTTGTTGCTGCTCTTTTCACAGTACCTAAGAGATGGA
>NW_008476420.1:0-1443 GCF_000622305.1 Nannospalax galili | reverse complement strand
AAGCCTGCTGTGTTGACCAAACAGTGGAGAAAAGTCTGCTTCTCTTGACTTAAAAAACCAGGGTGCTTATCAGCTTGGTTCCCTTTTCTCAAGAGCTTGAGAAGTCCATGAGACCATGTTGGTGAGGGGGCAGAGCTATCTGGACCTTAACACATGTGATAATATATCTCTTAAGTAATTTTTAATCCATTGATGGTCCTCAATTTCAGGTTTTTTGTTTTGTTTTGTTTTGTTTTCACAATTTTTATTTAAGAAACTGGATTGTTTGTTTCCTTTTAGATTTTCTCAAAATCTGGATTTTGCTGGCTGCACACCACCTTCATGTTTATTTTCTGAAAACCAGTCATTTGACTTGGAGGCCTGATTGGACTTACGTGCAAGTATTTGGACAAGACTACATCATAGAAGATGGTGTGCAAATCCCCTGGTGGCACACTAAGTCTGCTTGTGTCTCTTTGCATGGTATTTCAGCCATCGATGCCTGAGCCTGCTAATTCATTGAAGTTGCAACTCATAATTTTAGGTCCATTATTCAGGGGTAACAGAGAAACTTCCATGGGTGATGATCTGCCTGCCCGCTGGTGCAGTTCATTTAAGACTCGCAGCCTGAATGCTTGGTTCTTTCTTTTAATTCCAAGTTTTCAAAGTCACTTTGATGCTGGACTGTCTCTATCATCCTCCAAAGTGGCCATTGTTATTTTCAGCGTTGTGAAACCTCATGGATTCTAGCATGTTTGATATGCTTTAATCTATCACAGTTCTTATCCCTTAAATTCCTCTCTTTGGCCAGTTGGAGCCTCTTCAAGTTGGCTCATGAGTGAAGATAACACTGCTCTTGCATAGCTTCCTAGTTTTTGAAACAAATTCTCCAGGCCTAACTTGTACATTTTTCACTCCAGAACTGAAACAACTGTTTCTCTGAGGAGCTTTAGCCAAACTCTTATTATTAAAAACCCCTCAGGAGACACTGGACATCAGTCTCTGGGTTCCACATGCACATCCATGGGTGCACATCACCACACATGCTTATACCACACAGACACACAGATACAGATACAGATACAGACACAGACACAGACACAGACACAGACATGACACACACAGAGACAGACACACATACACAGAGACAGACACACAGACACGAAACACACACACACAGAGACACACACACAGGGACACACACACAGACAGAGACACACACACAGGGACACACACACAGACAGAGACACATACGTACAACACACACACTTTTCAAGTAATTCTGACATATCATCAACTTTAAGAACTGCTGGATGTGAGGTTCCCTCCAACTCCAAAATGCTCTCTTTCCTGCCAATTAGCTGCAAATATATTTTAAAAATGATTTTAAAACACTTCTGGCCAGGTGTGGTAGTGCATGTCTTTAGTCCCAGCACTCAGGAGGCAGAGGCAGGCAGATCTCTG
>NW_008476419.1:0-1443 GCF_000622305.1 Nannospalax galili | reverse complement strand
AAAAAGATTTTCAGTTAACAAAAAGTTTCAGTTAGGAAAAACAAGCTTCTCAGAATGCAGAAACAATGGGCTCCATGGAGATGCAGGTGTAGCTGAACAAGAAGACGTGTTGGTTGGATGTCCTCCCTGGCTAGTTCTAAGTTTTCCAGTATTGTAGAAACAATGTACTCCCTGAAACTACAGGTGCAGCCTGCATGGATGTTCCGGCTAACTGTAGTAGGAGTGGCTGGGCAGAAGAGACACAGGGCAAAGCTAAGTCAGCTAGAACAAAATGGAGTCAGTTTTGCCATTCCAAAAGTAATTTACTGTGATGCCTCAAGTTCCGCAAGCAATGCATAGTCATTTTTGTTTGATTTACCAAGGACCCATATTCATGAAGTACCTTTCATTCTTTCGTTGTATAGTGTGCTGTCTGTGTAAGAGTCTGCAAGAAAGGACCAGAGAAGTTTTGAGTTTCCAGAATCAGAAGAGGTTAATGTGGGAGGACAGGAAGCAGAGGGCAGCTGGGACCAAGGTGGCCACTGTGCTCCCTCGGGGCCAGGCTGTGGGAGTTCAGGAGACCCACGTGTCAGTTCCTTCACCTCTGTTGTCTCTGACTTTTTGGTTTTTGGAACTTGGACTAGATTGGGCTAACATTCTGTGTTTCTCCAACTGCTTTTAAGTCGAGTCCCCGGCACCCTCTTCCCCACCTCTAAACTAGTTGTCGGCACTGTTCCTAGGTATTTCCTGTGTTCTCAGCTTAAACTGGTCAGGACTAGCAGAGGTCTACAGACATCATGGGGGCATTTGATGGAGCAGGTTAGGAGCTCACGTGGTCTCCAACTGCTCACCTCCTGAATGTGTCTCCTAAGCAGATGGGTTCATTCTGTTGTCTTACCCCCGATGGTCATTTGCTGAAAACATCAAAACAAAGCAGAGTGTTTTGAGTCAGAGCTATCCAAAAAGCTTTACTTCTTGCTGTTCCCACACTGTTGTTTGCTATTCTTGTCCCTATATGTTCTGTAAGTTGGATTCTAAGCTCTAGAAGCCTGAGCAAATTCAGATTTGATTTGGGTTAGATGACGTCCAGGCTACTGCATACCACCAGCAGGGGGACAGAGCATGTCTCTCGTCTTGTTTTGTGTATTCAATGTTGGCACTTTGACTAGAACCATTATTTCATTAGGGATTATACAATATTAACATTTTGAGTCTAACATTCTACCTTTGGTTGAAATCATTATGGGATGATTATTTAGTTGAAATATTTATCTAAAAGAGATCTTTATCTATCATTTGGTTACATAAAAGACAGGAAAGGCTGGGTGTGGTGCACACCTTTAATCTTACTCTGGAGGCAAGGCAGGCAGATCTCTGTGAGATGAAGGCCATCCTGGTCTGCATAGTGAGTTCCAGGCTAGCTGGGGCTACAAGGAGACACTGTTTAAGGGAGAGAGAGAGAGA
>NW_008476418.1:0-1439 GCF_000622305.1 Nannospalax galili | reverse complement strand
ATAAAATAAAATAAAATAAAATAAAATAAATAATCCCATGCTCACCCTTGGGCATGTACTACTGTCCTTCCTTTAAGATTTATCTTTATGTATATGTGTGTCTACGTAAGGGTATGTGCACATGTGCACACATGTCCATGGAGGTCAGAAGAAGACATTGAATCACCTGGATCTGGAGTTAGAGTTGGTGTGGGTGCTGGGAACTGAACTCAAGTCCCCTACAAGAGGAGTAAACACTCTTAACAGCTGAGCCATCTCTCCAGCCCCATGTCCTTTTCTTAATAAACTCTAACATGTCTGCACTTCTGATTGGTTCTAGAATTCCTGCTGCCTGAGTCAAGGTCCAGGCTGTACCTGAGTGGGTTTCCAGGAGGAACTCCTCATGGCAATGTTGTGTTACATCTCCCAAACCCAGTGACACTATGACCCTCCTAAGATCACAAGGGAAAGTAACTGGCAGAGCTGGACCTGAACCCAGGTCCATTCAGCTCCCAGCTTGTGTCCTCTTGCTGAACTGTGAGGCCGCTAGAGACAGGGTAAAAAGTGTCTGGATGGTGAGTGCTAAGTGTTAACTTAGAATTGCTTGGGAGATGGCCTCTGGGTGTGCATACCTGTGGGGGATTAATTATCTCGATTGCCTTAGGTAACTGATGTGAGGAGATCTGCCCACTACTGGTAACACCACTCCTTTACTGGGATTCCGGACAGTATAAATGGAGAAAGAGCTTTGGGCAGCGTGTATTCATCGACCCTTCATCACTGTTTCTTCCTCCTCCCTTCCTGCTCCTCCTCTTCCTCCCCGTCCTCTTCCTCCCCTCCCCCTTCCCCTCCTCTTCCTCCCCCTCCTCTTCCTCCTCCTCTGCCTCCTCCTCTTCCTCCCACTCTTCCTTTTTCTCCTCCTCCTTCCTTTTGAGAAGGGTATCACTTTGTGGCCCCAGCTAGCCTGGAATTGCTATGTTGACCTGGTTGGTTGGCCTCAAATTCATAGAGATCCACCTGCCTCCGCCTCCAGAGTGCTAGGATTAAAGTTAAGCACCACCAGGCTCTTCTTTGCTTCTTGACTGTAGATACACTGTGATTAGCCACCTCAAGCTCCTGACCGCAAACTTCCCCTGAAATGATGGACCGTAACCTTGAACTGTGACCAGAAATAAACCCTTTCCTCTTAAGTTGCTTTTGTCAGAGTATTTCATCACAGGAACGGAAGTCAAACTAAGACATGAGGGCCGGAGAGACAGCTCAGTCAGTGAAGAGCCTGCCACACAGTGTGCTCACAACCATGGTCCACATAAAGCCAGGTACATGATGTGTACCTGTGACCCCAGTGCTGGCGGGGTGGAAACAGGCAAAGACATCCAAGATTATTGACTCTGGCCTTCACATGGATGTGCATGCTTGCACACAGATGTACACACACACACACACACACACACACACAC
>NW_008476417.1:0-1443 GCF_000622305.1 Nannospalax galili | reverse complement strand
TCTGGAATCATCTGCCAAAATTCAGTATTTCCTCCTCTAAGTTGATCTTCGTTAGGTGTGTGTTCACAGTGACAAGAGCTAATTAATACCGTCTTTATAATCTTTTAATATCACATTGTCTAACGAGTTGTGGACATTTTGTTTGTGTATTTCTGTGCTCTTTATATCCAAAATTACTTAATGATACATTTTTTGCAATATGTTGCCATAGTCTAAACTCAACTCTCTGCAGTTTTTGTTTTACTTTTTCTTCTGATCTTCCTTGGTGCTTTTCCCCAAAACTTCTTCAATATCATGCTTTTGTGAACCTCATTAATGCCATTTATCTTGTAAACTACAATGACCAAATATAAGCCCTTGAACTGTATAGCAGGAGTGCTTGAAAGAGCAAGTAACCCTGTTAACCTAGCTATAGGTTAATTTTTCTTCTAGGAAGCTTGCCTGTTCTTTTTCTTCCTTACTAGTTCCCAGTATCCTTCCTTCTTTTTCGGCTCTATGATGACTTATTATTGGGGATCATAAGGTTTAGACTTGATCCAGTTCCCCATTCTTTTTATTCAGGTAGTTTGTTGAATTTTTGGAAATTTCATATATTTTGATCCTATTTAGACCCACTCACCTATTTTCATCCCCCTTATCATCCCTTGCCCAATTTCATGTACCCATGTGAGGGTCCATTCAGTGTAGCTCAGTGAACCTACCCAGACTCACATCCTTAAAGACCAGCTGTCAATAGTTCCTCAGCTAGGGTTGGGCCTTCTTCCTCAGTTTCCCACTTCTCTGCAGTCCTTCATTTTTAATTTTACTTATCATCTTGCCGGGATCATCAAATACCGTGATAACTTTAAATCCAGCTTGCACATTCACATTGATTATTCCTAAGTTTTTATCTCCTAGGAATACTTTTCCCTTTCACCTCTGGACTCATATTTCATTTGGTTATTGATGAACAACTTGGCCACAGGTTATTTACCTTTTCTTCAATTGCCACAGTCTAAAAAGTATGAACTGTCTAAAACCAAACACGTGATCTGCCTTCCCTGAAGTTTGTCCCTTTCACAGCTTTTGTATATTGAATAAATGACAAATACAATATTCCTCAAGAAAATAACCTGGCAATTACCTTTATTCTTCTTTTATTTCTACCACACCTAACATTTTAAAGTGAGTTTGTGTTTTCTATTTAAAGAATATATTTATAAACAAATCACTTGTCAAGACAGCTCTCTTCCAAATCGTCACAACCGTAAAAAGATCAGTCTCACTGAGAATAAAATTCAAATAATCTACAAAAATAATATATTGTTCCATATTCTAAAGCCACTTTACATTTCTAACTTATGACAGGTAAATGCATGGGAAAAATAAAAATGCAAAATCATGAAGCTGGGACTTAGGGGCCTGTGAAAAAATGCACTTGCTCAGCAATTATGCTACAGCCAA
>NW_008476416.1:0-1440 GCF_000622305.1 Nannospalax galili | reverse complement strand
TCAGATCCCCTGGAACTGGAGTTACAGATGGTTCTTAGCCACCATGTGGGTACCTGGAATTGAAGCCTGATCCTCTGCAAGAGCAGCCAGTGCTGTTACTTGCTGAGCCATCTCTCCAGCCCCATATTTTAAAAATTGTTTTTGATTCACTTAAATTTCTTAACTTTATGCACTTAACCTTATACCTTCAAGATGCCATTTGTGTAACTAAAGAATGTGTATGCACATTCCTAAGTGTGAAGATGTGCCGTATATATATTTTCAAGAAAAAAAGGCTAGTCCTTTTTATGCCACCTAGTGATCTGACAAGCAATATATATCAAGGTGTTGAGTAGCTATCCAAGAATGGTGAGATTATAAATAGTTTTTAATTATTTCTGTTTATCTATATTTCATACATTTTCTCATCACAGACATACAATGGTTTGAATAATATTTTTTAAATTATTTCCATGGTTTCAAAAGAAAAAGTCCTGCAGGGGAGATTCAGACAAGGTGACTCTAATATTGCGCACCTGATTTTCCCTACATGACATGCAATAGAACATGTTTCACACTTCTGGAAACGGCAGAGCTGGACGGGATCTCGGAGGTGATACGGTCCCTCACTCTCATTTTCTAGATGAAGGAACTCAGGCCTAGGGATTGCTCACAGTGAAGGCCACAGCAGTACAGCAAGGAAATCACTTAGATTTGTTGACTCTTAATCCAGTATTCTCATTACACTTCAGGAGAAGCAGCAGCACAGTTTAAGTTTCTACAGGACCTCTAATTAAATCTATCCAAAAGCAAAAATTAAAAAGAGAGAATTTAGACAATAAAATAAAGCCAGCAAAACTTGAAGGTATGCAGGCAATAAATCTAGACATGCTGTCTTGAGTCGGTGGCCAGCCTCCAGGCTATGTTGCATGGCTATGCTTCTCTGATATGCCTCTTTTTAAACTCTATGTGCATCTCTGCACTGGATGCTTGCCCTGTAGAGAATACTCCCTTGTGAAACCACCACTGACCTCACCATCTCATCCCAAACACATACAAGATTATAAAGACTTCCATTGTTTTTCAGTTTTATATTTTGAAATATGATTTTTTTCTATCTTCTACTTAAGAGTAGGGCTTTAGGGTGTGATGCACACATAAGGCCACAACTGGACAAGTTTTGGAGAATAAGAGACTGTAGGGTATAGGATGGGGGTCCTATAAGGAACCTCACCCACCCACAGCTCAGGACTGTTCTGGAAGAGGAGGAGGAAAGATGGTAAGAGCCAAGGCTAGTTCATGAATGTATCAGGTGGAGGTTTCCAGGCTACTGGAGGCTTGCTCATATGAGCCTGCAGGAGCGGTGGTGTCAAACAGGGGAGCCTTGTCAGCTCAGTTTAAATAAGGGGCCAAAGGGGAGGTGAAAAATAGGTGGTGGGCCAGCACTAGACTGAGAACTAT
>NW_008476415.1:0-1442 GCF_000622305.1 Nannospalax galili | reverse complement strand
CTGTTTCCCTAGTTAACATTCTTTTTGCTCTACTTCCCCCTGGAAGAAGAGAACAGTGTTAATCACCAAAGTAGACGAGTAACTGCAATGCTTTTGCCTCATATAGTCTCTTGGTATAGCAGCATTCCTAGGTACAGAAATTATTCCCATTCCAGGGCGAGATTCTGAGAACATACTGAAGATTCTGGAGACGCTGCTAAGACACTGATGCTGCTAGTGAGGAAAGACTTCTGAGAGGGCATCTGAACTGAAACCACAATGAGAGGCAGTTGATTTGAGAGGAAGGCAGACTGCACAAAATACAAGCTGAGGCCGCTGGTGGAAAGAGAATCAGGGAGGTCTGTGGCCCACTGATTGGAGGTGGGAGTGAGGCCAGAGGTGGACAGGGCTCAGAGCAGGGAAACAGACGTTAGCTTCAAAAGCAATCTAGGTTTCAATAGGAAACCATGAGGGGGTTTCCCAAGCAGAGACAAGGATCAGATTTACTCTTAAACACCTTTCTGCTTTGATCTGTGTACTGTTTATAGGGTGAGGAAAAAGGAGACCAGTTAGGAGGAAACAGTTGGAGACCCTGGCAAGAAGCTACCAGATATGAGGAATTTCACATAAGCTTTTGAAAAGTAGCTAACAGGAGTTGTTCCTGGGCTCTGAGGGAGACAGAAATACAGACTGAGGCGTTGGCCTGAGTGGACTGGAGAAGGTGCCGGGAAACATAAATCTACAGCTCAGTCTTGAGACAGTTTGATGGCTGACCCTGATTGTCTACTTGGGACTAGAATCGTCTAGAAGACAAGCATGTCTGTTGAGATCTTTCCAAAGAGGGAGGGAAGACCCTCCTTGAAAATGGGCGGCACCACCCGGTGGGCTGAATGAGGACAAAGGGAGGGCAGCGGAGGCCTCACCTCTGTCAGGGGCAACATGACCTCACACCACTGCCCCTGCCTGCCCTCCTCACGGGACTGAACTAGAATAAACTCTGTTTCTAAGCTTCTTTTCTCTTGCATCTTGTTACAGCAATGAGAAGTAACTAACACGGCTAGGTTATGCTCGAGATTCTTACCTAACACTCAGTGTCACGACATAGGCAGCTGTTACCTAGACCTGGAGCTCTAAGGATCTCTGGACTGGAGACATTTCAGGGACATTGGTCAACAGATGATGCTTAAAGCGGGGAGAAGGGGCAGAGAGCTCTAGACATATCAGCATTTTCAAAGGAAAAATTGGAAGGAGAGGAATCGGCAAATGAACCAGAAGTGACAAGTGGCATAGAACAAAGTCAGGCTAACATGCAGTCCCACAAACCAAATGAGAATGTGTCTCAAGGACATCAAGCCACAGCTGCTGAAAGGCGAGCAAGGTTAAAGTGGTTGTGTTACGATCCTGTGTGCTGCTCTGAGCTGAGCAACAGGAGAGAGCAGGGCAGAGAACAGGCACGGTGGCAC
>NW_008476414.1:0-1424 GCF_000622305.1 Nannospalax galili | reverse complement strand
GTATGTGTGTGTGTGTGTGTGTGTGTGTGTGTGCGTGCATGTGAGTGTGCCCATACACAGGAATGCAGAGGCCAGAAGAGGCTGTCTAGTGTCTTGCTCTAACACTCTCTGCCTTATTCTCACTGAACCTGGAGCTAGGTTGGCAGCAAGAAAGGCCCAGCTATCTAACCTCCTGTCTCCACCCCTCAGAGCCCTGGGGTTACAGTCTTGTGTGTGTGATCACACCCAGCTTTTAAGTAAGTGCTGGGATTCAAATTCAGGTCTTCATGTTTTCACAGCAAGCACTCTTACCCAATGCACAATCTCCTTAGTTCCCACACTGTGCTTTTAATTGGACTTCCTTTCCAATGCTGCAGCTTGTAAGAACATAATGCCAATAAGTAAACAATCCCAGGTAAACCATCACACAATGAAATCAGAGCCCCTTTCCATGGGATAATTTTGCTTGAGACTTTTAGGATAGAAAGTGAGACTGAACTGTTAAGAGGACAGACTCACATACACATCCTCCAATGGCTTCTCCACATTCAATTTCCCACAAACCATTATTAGAATATGAATCAGATTCGAGGCACATTTAGGGTACAAGTTAGATGGCTATGAGGTATGAAACCGTGTACACCTAGATAGCACATGTATGTAGATGTGACGAGTATTATTTGAAAGTTATACTCTTCCATGAAGATGTATAAAAACGACTCTTCTAAACAAGCTACATCAAAGGAAAGGTTATCAGCTTGTTATTCTGAAAAATACCACATAACCTACTAACAGGTGATTTTATTTTCTGTTCACAGAATTTAAAACACCTTAAAAATATACCCCTAATGACCACTAGTCAGCTGTTTTACACATCGAAACATGATTCTGAAGTTGAATGTGAAGTTGAAAATGCTATCAAAGTGTGATGAACGTACTTTAAAAAATATTTTACATTAGTTGCATACGTAATCGGGCTATAATGAGAGAAATAAAAATATCAGAATTAGTAAGAACAAGCTGTCTATTAATTTATAATTTGCGCTTCCTGAAAGCCTGGAGGAAAGAAAAACATGTAAGTTATATAATCCTTCCAATGAGAAAAAAATACCAGCTCCCTAGAGTGAACAGAGATTTCTTGGCATTAGTTCTAAAAGAAAAACATCACATGAACCTTTCATGGGGAACAACGGACAAGTGTGTCCTACCACAAATATGGAAACAGTTTCCATATGCAAAAACGCCATTAAAAACTAAAGCTTTAATA
Source organism: Nannospalax galili (assembly GCF_000622305.1). Classification (NCBI taxonomy): domain Eukaryota; kingdom Metazoa; phylum Chordata; class Mammalia; order Rodentia; family Spalacidae; genus Nannospalax; species Nannospalax galili. The sequence continues at coordinate 178 of NW_008476414.1, read as the reverse complement.
TAAAAACACAACTTCACGACAACTCTGCAACCGGCCTACTAATCTTTCTTCCAGCTTCCACAGTGAATGAGCTGACTGGCTCTGTGTGTTTCTAGAAAACTACCTAGTCTGTAGAAAATGCCTTCCTTGTTTGAACTAGAGACCCACAGATTCCAGGGATCAAGAGAATCAAGAATGA
>NW_008476413.1:0-1443 GCF_000622305.1 Nannospalax galili | reverse complement strand
ACAATCTCCCTTTCACCATTTTACTTGGCTGTTCACTTATAACTGCCATGAGACACAGACCTGGTGGGATTGGATGCTCAGGTCTGAAAGTATCTTCTAGGTCTTGAGCATGACTTCTGCCTCATCCTCTGATGAGCTGCAGGAGATGGGGAGGATTATGGATCACTGAGATGAGATGGATCATGTCTTCCATGTTGTCAAGCACGTGAGAAGAGGGTGAATGAAGACACTTGGAAGATTTAGGTGAAATAATAATTCTATATCTTATAGCTAAGCATCTTACATAGTTTAATGTATAAATAATAACATGCTTTTTTTACTTATTGGTCTTCTTGACCCTTTGATTGTAATTACCCTAAAGGTAAATCTAATGCCTACACTCTGAACACTACCCTGTATGTGCCCTTAAGTGAGCAAACTTAATTCTCTAAACTCTCAGAAAATTTAATTATATTCATATACAAATGAACATAAGAATCTCTTAGCTTAATTCTCTCAAAAGGATTAAACAGAACACACATGAGAAATGCTCTGAAAAAGTAAAGTGACAGAAAAATACGGGATAATACATAAAAGTCATAAAAAGGCAACTAGAACAATATTCAACCATCACTCATTGTTGAGAAAAGTTAATGAAAGTCCAATTGATTTGCAAAACGGATGATGTACATAAAGCTCGCTGAAGTTTTTTCATCCAAGAAAATCCAACTCGGAGAATCCTAGGAGGTGGAATAAAGTGGGGCTTTTAGTTCTGATACTGACGGTGCCTTTAATCTGTCACGCATTTTTATTCAGTTCATTAAAGAATAGCATGCATAAACATGGATTTTAGTGTGCTTAAATCATCTTCCTAAAGATTCAAATCAGTGAGGCATACATTATCAATGCTCTGTTTAATATTCATTGTGATCTTCTCAGTGCTCTCCTCCCTAATGAGCTCAGCATCTGAATCACTCCCCTACTTGTGCCTGACCTTAGTAAATATAGTTCATCCTGGCATAGCACATGTTTTTAAAAACCCTTTGCTACTTTAGCCATTACACATATAAGTTTATATATACATACATATGTATAATCGACTCCTCATTGACTTTTCAAACATATTCTAAATTTAGATTATTGAAAGTCAATTTTCCACTCATTAATTTTTTTGAGAATGCTTAGCAATGTAGCCAAGGCTGGCCCGGAAGTCAAAATCCTCCATCTGCCACCACACGTCTTAGTTGTGTTTTTCAAAAATAGTTATATTTCAAGTAGAATCTTAACTAAGAGGTTCCACTGTCATTAATGAGTAGTAAATATGCACTGTACAATGTATAAAATATATTCTAAATCCATTTTTCAAAGAGCTATGTACTCACTGATATCACCGTTTATAGTTGCATACCTAATATTCTTTTTCTCTTGTTTTAGAAGACAACACCTCATTATTTAGCTAAACGT
>NW_008476412.1:0-1442 GCF_000622305.1 Nannospalax galili | reverse complement strand
TGTGTCTACAAGCTCCACAGATCTCTGCCCCCTGCAGATGGACCTGTGTTGGGGTTGGGAAGCATAATGAGTTGGAAGAGCTGTCCACTCACCCTTGGCCTTTACATTTCTCCGGATTCTTCAGGTCTTCTCAGTCATCCAGGAAAACATGGGAATGCTATCTGTCCTTCAGTTTCACTTTCATTTCCAGGATCTCCCATTAGATTTCAAGTTGGCCTCCTGCTTGGCTTAGTTGGGTCTGCACCCTCAGACTAACAAAGCTGAGGATTTCCCCCCATTCGTTTCTATATTGTGCTCATCATACTTAGCTTATAAGGTCAGTTTTTCTTCCCAGTCTAAGTTGTTTGTGCCCTCTGGCAGCAAAACTACTAGGTTCTGACCAGCTTTGGTCAGAACTTGGGGAGCTCTTAGAGCATCCCAGACAGGAAGGCCACAGACTCACTATTCTCACCCTAAGATCCAGCAGGAATTTTCTTTGTTTTAAAATGTTTTTTACTTTGACAATTTTAAGCATGTATATAATGTACCTTGATCATATATAGCAGTTTTCTGTTTTGGTTTGGTTTTTTACTTCCTTTGGAACTGGGATTGAACCCAGGGCCTTGCACCTGCCAAGCAAGAATTCTGCTGAGCTACAGCCCTGGCCTACCTTTTATTTTTTGTTTTGAGACAGAGTCTCATTAAATTGCCTGTACTGATCTTGAACTTGTAATCTTGCCTCACTCTCTTGTGTATAGGAGATTACAGGCCCAATACACTACTGGGCCCAACACAGGCAGCTTTTGAAAGATAAATGCTTTTCAGTTGTCTCCATTTGGTATATTTCCAAAGCCCTAGAGTGGTTGCTTTTAGCTTTTTGTCTAGTTTTATACTTATTTGAGGGGAGAAGAGTCACTGGGCTCTTCATAGCGTCGTGGCTGGAAGTGCCTCTGCTTTTCTCCTTATGGAAAGTCATCTTTCAAGATGTAACAAGAAATAGAAAATTGTATAATTGACCTGATTCAGAAAATCTGTTTGGGGAATTATGTATTAGGGAAACAACCCAGCCCAAACAACAAACCAAAAATGTGTGCATGATTGTTATAGTGACATTGTTTGTATTGATGACAAATTGGAAATAAATGCTGAGCATTTGGAAAGTGATTAAGCAACTTGTAATAGCAACATGATAAAAATATCGTGTGGGTTTTAAATATGATTCTGTGTAGACCAAAACATAAATCTTTGTTTTGTACGTGCTAATTAGAAATATGTGTTTATGGGGCTGGAGAGATGGCTCAGTGGTTGAGAATACTAACTGTTCTTGCAGAAGACCCGGGTTCAATTCCCAGCACCCACATGGCAACTAATAACCATCCGTAGTTCTAGTTCCAGGGGACCTGACAGCCTCCTCTGTCCTCCGCAGGCATTGCAGGACACAGGTGCACTTACCTACATGCAGG
>NW_008476411.1:0-1442 GCF_000622305.1 Nannospalax galili | reverse complement strand
TTTTCCCCCTCTGGCTACTGTACAAAGTCCATTTTCCCAAGCAGTATTATTCTTCCTTGGGGACTTGGATCAGAATGGTACCCCTCCACCTAGTCCCCAAGCATCTAGAAGATTCCACAGCACTCTTCCCCTGTCCCACTGGCCAGAAACTCTCCACCGGAGTCTCAGAGGCCCCCTTAATGTGTTTTTTATCGCTCTAAACTTGGCATTCCAAGGAATAAGGCCCCCAGAAAGTTCGCCTACCTGGTGACCTTAACAAGACATATTTTCACATTTTCTTTTCTTCTGGCTTGTTTTTATTTTTGAAACAGGCTCTCACTATGTAAGTCAGGCTATCCTCAAACTCAGGATCTTGTCTCCACCTCCCAGATGTGGGGATTACAGGCATGTGCCACCACATCCAGCTGCTTACACTTTTCTGGGACTCCAACTTCAGAGTTACTACATGTAGAAAGTGCCTAGAGTGTGGCGCTGAGCCACCCGCAGGTTGCCGGTCCACTTTAAGCTCTCTCCCGTGACCTATTCACTCTGCCTGGCTGGCTCTTCTAGTCCCTTCAGTGCCACCCCAACCTGGCCTACTGACTTCAGCTTAGCCATGACTTCCAGTGGATCTTCCTCTCCCTTGCGGGTCAGCGGGTACCATCACAGCATCCCCTGTGGCTTAGCACCTTGGTTTTCTTTTTCATTTGCTCTACCTCCAACGGGACTGTAGGCCCAGGGCGGCAGGTAAGTGTGCTGCCTCGCCATCCCATCTCCAGAACCATAACAGCACACAGCAGCTGATCAATAAATGTCTTGGGAGTTCAGGATTTAGATTCTGCTCTGGTATCTCCCTGGAAAAACCAGTCTCTCATCCAAATCCTAAAAAACACTCACTGCTCAGCTCCCCTGGCATTACCTTTAGGCTCACGAGATTTCACTTTGCTTCATCGTTTCTGATTAATCTGTTTGAATCGTGGTCCTGAAGCAGTTTTCAAATCTGGTCATATTTCTGGTGTTCTTTGCATCCAAAGTTCATCTTCTGTATGATAGTCTTTCACATTCCACTCTCCAGAACATTCTCTAGCTCCCTCTGGCTCAGCAAGGACTTGGTGTGCACATGTTAGGCGAGGATAAGAAAGGTCTCTCGCACTGGTGGGGTGGTTATACAAGACAGACTTCAGGGTGTTTCCAACCTTAGTTTCTGTGCATCTGCACAACCTGTGTTCTCGACCCTGCTCTCAGTCTCCTCCCCAGCACAGAAACATGCCTCTTATCTCCTTAAAAAAGCCTCTTACAGGCTGGAGAGATGGCTCAGGAGTCCTGAGCTCACAGTGCTCTTGAAGAGGACCCGAGTGTGGGCCCCAGCACCTACAATGGGTGGCTTATAACCACCTGTAACTCCAGGGTGTCTGATGCCCTCTTCTGAACTCTGCGAGCACTTGTGCTCTGTCTCTGTCTCT
>NW_008476410.1:0-1442 GCF_000622305.1 Nannospalax galili | reverse complement strand
ACCCACATACTGAACGCTCCCTATGTATCAGGCACTGGGGCAGGCACAGTCAGAATAGCTAACTACAGAGACTAGATACAGTAGCAAACAGAACTAAATTCCATCTCACATGAAAGCATATCCAGGATCACCTATTAGTACTCTGACACAACCATGACAGCAGACAGAAACAGAAGCAATCTGGTAGGAACAATCAAGCTTTTGTTTTACATAGCGGTTTCACATCTTAAGTCATCATTAAGTAAGGTTCAAATTTTATTTCATAATTAGCAAAATAAAACTAGATTTTTTAACCTAGGAATGTCATTCACAAAAATCACAGATATAAACCGCTTTAGAGATAGCTACAATCTGGTTTTATTCCTTCAATTTACAAATTTAGAGTCCCCAGGAGTTATTTCCTGAGGGTCACAGATCTAACAAAGTAGAAAGAATGGAGGAAGAGTCCTTGGATCACTTCCAGGTTACTACAAGTTCACAATGACAATTTATTGGTCATAAATAAATTCAAGATTTTAATGCTTATACTAGCAGACAAAAGGAAGATCACGGGTTCATGAAAGACATGAAATAATTTTTCAGTGTTACTATAAAAATTACGTTTTTATTTTTTCTTTTGGGGACATGACATAGAATTACTAAATAATGTTGCTGTCACTTTTTACCTCCCTTTCCTTGTTTTTAGCCATTTATTCAGTCTCTATTAACAAAAGTATTAGTAAGCTGCAAAACAAAACAAAAACACTAGATTCACAAATGGAAAGGATCTGGATCAGTTCAAATTTGTTGCAATAAGGTAAAAAATTAACATGATAAAATACTTTCAGACCATCCTAGTTAGTTCTTACTGTCAACATGACACAACTTGGAGTTACCTGAGAAGAGAGACCCTCAACTGAAGAACTGCCTATATTAGACTGACCTACGGTCATGTCTGTGAGAGACTGTCTTGATCGATGATTGATGTGGAGGGCCTAGCCCATTGGGGCCGCGCCATTCCTAGGCAGGTGGGCCTGAGCTGTATAAAAAAGCTAGCTGAGAATGAGCCAGTGAACAAGCCAGTAAGCAGTGTTCCTCCGTGGTTTCTGCTTCAGTTCTTGACCTGACTTCCCTCAATGATGTACTCTGACATGGAAGTATAAGCTGAAGTAAACTCTTTCCTTTCCTAAGTATGACATGAACACAGAAAAATTAGATAACAGCTAGCAAGTGTGGTGCCTGCTGGCATCCCTACACACCAAGCTAACCCATTGTCTTAAAGGTTACCCTAGACACTTGCATTTGGGTACAATCCTCTGCTTGTAGGGCGAAAAGGTTGTCAAGACACCCAGTTTGCTTGGAAACTCAGAATATCAATTTCACAGTTCTGCTTTATTTAGCCCTGGACAAACATTGTACATTTTGACATATGAGCTTACCTTGTAAGAAGCAATTTTTTTTTT
>NW_008476409.1:0-1442 GCF_000622305.1 Nannospalax galili | reverse complement strand
CACTTACCTACATGTAGGCAATACACACATACACAAAATAAAAATAATAAATAAAAAAATATTTAAAAAAGAAGATGCCAAGTGTGACATGTCTGATATGTGGTAAATAATCAATAAAAATTGATTATTGCTTTCTCTTTGGTTTATCCATTTTTGTGACTTATGCTTTTATATTTTTGTTTTAAAGACAATCATGGAAAATAATCCGTTCAAAATTAGAGTTGGTGATCCTTCTCAAGTAAGGGATTTTCCTCTCCCTGTCACCCCTTGCTCTCTTAGCACCTCTTAGGGTTCAGTCCTCACGGGTCCAGGTGGACTAGCATTCATTCTCATTGCTTGCGTTGGTTGCTGTGGAAGCCAAGGGTATGGGAAGGAATATGCCCATGAGTCAAAGCACAGTAAGGACTTTAAAAGGCTTTGTGTGTGGGGGGGTATATTTTTGCTTTCACATCACAATCAGTTCCCACCCAATAGCTGAAAGATCGAGGAGCTTAAATTTAATGTTCTAGCTTAAACTAAATGTTCCAAGAGCCTTCCAACCTGACATCAGTAAACTAATTAAGTCTATTAGTCTGTGGTTCCAGGAATCACATAGTGAGGTTTCTGTCAAGTGATTCCCAGCAAGGACATGTTGAAATGCATTTGTCTCATCTGTCTGAGACCTTGGAATGGAAGCAGGTCATTGGAGGGATTCAGCCAGAGGGTCAGACCGTTTTCCTAAGTCCTCATTACTCAGCCTTCAATTTATGACCTGTGACGCACTTGCCAGTAGAGATGGAAGTTAACTATTGATTCAAGAGATTGGCAGCTCTTGTCCGGGCTTGACACATGAGAGCCAGACACTGGAATGCATTTTCAAATTAACCTTGCTCTTCCATCTTTTACCTGCCACCCTGGATCTTGGAAAACACTCCATCATGAATCAAATGCTGAGATGATATGTCAAAGCTGCACCTGTTTAATGTGGCTCCAAGTTGGGACTTTGAAGTCATGTTCAGCTGTTATCCTGCCCACCTCTGCCCACCACCAATTACCCTAAGTACGGCTCCCTTCCTTGTGCTTCAGATTTCTCTCAACATTCCCTTTGGAGATAGGAGGTCTGCCTTAATCAACTTCCCAGCCCCTGTAATGCCTTCCCCAAAGAATGAAGAACTTTAGATACTTAAATACAAAGATGAAATTGAGAGGCTCAGTCAGTGAAGTGCTTGCATTTTAAACAAGAGGAACCAAATCAGATCCCCAGAAAGAAGTGCTTTACCAGACCTGGTGGCACATGACTGTGATCCCAGCACTGGGGAGGTAGAGACAGGAGGATCCCTGGAGTTCATTAGCCAGCCAGTCTAGCCTAAATGATGAGCTCCAGGGTCAGTGAGAGATCCTGTCACAGAGGAAGTGGATGGTATTCCTGAGGGTGACACTTGACGCTGTTCTCTGACCTCCAC
>NW_008476408.1:0-1441 GCF_000622305.1 Nannospalax galili | reverse complement strand
TCCTGGAGAACTGATGATGGATGTTGAATGTGAGGGAATCATTGAGTAAAGTATTGTTACTCCTTAACTGACAGAATGCAGATGAGCCAAGGAAATGGTTAAGGAAACACTGTCACCAACATGGGCCTGTAACAGCCCAACATCCAGCTCTGTGGCATGGCGTTCCCAAACTTCAGTGTGTAACCTGAGCATGGATTTCTACTTGTATGACTGATCACAGCTCTGTATTCGTACCTTGAATAACACCTGCCATACAGTCGGTGCTCAGTAAATGCTTCTTAGTAAATGGATAAGAAAATCCCATACCCCTACTTAGCCCTTCTTTGAACTCTCCACCCCAAGATTTCTAGGAAGCATCTGGCATCTTCCCCAGACACATTCATTGACCCATAGAATCTTGGGCACATTCATGTACTAGTGACCTTGAATGTGAACTACCGTCCCCAAGGATAGGGATGTTCCTAAGAATGCTTCGGTAAGGAAGGTCAAGCAGGGATATGATGGGAGAACAGCAGAACCTGCTCATGAGGAAACTTGAAATGAAGAGTGCCATTGCAACCTTCCCTACTGAACTGCAGTGCTTCACAGGCTCAGGCCAGCCCCAGATGAAGCCGCTCCCCTGAGCAATTTCCAACCCAGTCACGCAAAGTCAAGTGTGCTTTCGTGATCAGAAACCAAAACATCCTGACTGCTCAGCACATCCAAATCATTTCTTCCTTAATAATGCGACTTAGCTCTCACCCTTGATTTTGAAAGTCAATTTAGTAGGGGAAACATGTTAGTAATCTTGGGCTCTCCTCAGCTTTCCTATTCAAGTATCTTACAGCTGTACCCCAGGTCATTTGTTGAGCTCTTGTCTCTCAGACTGAAGGACATCTCATTTGGTAACCATTAACTGGAGTTTTTCTGGAGAATTCTGATGAGGACTACATTCTGTTGTGTTCTTCCATCGTTCTGGAATTCATTAGGTCTCTTCCTCTAATCAGCTGTAGAATGGCCAGGTACTTCCTTAAGCTGTCTTTCAGAAAGTGTTTTTTCTAGTCACCTTGATTGTTACATACATGACAGACCATTGGGGCCTGAGTATGGGCAGACCCCAGCCCCAATCAACTGCATGCACAGACACAGGTCACCATCTGTGGTAAAACTGGCAGCCCCAATTGTGCAGGTGCTCAGCGGTCCCAGCAAAACAGAACTAGATGTCTATGTTCTCCTGAAACAGGAAGCTTGTCCTCAAGCCAAAATGGCAGCAACAGCAAGCACAGATGTGATTAAAATGCCCGTCACAAAGGCCCTGCTGATCATGGAAAGTGACCATGCATGGATGCTCCATGCACCTTAGCACAGACCTGTAAAGAAGAATAAGCAGGGGCTGGAGAGGTGGCTCAGCGGTTAAGAACACTGACCATTCTTGCAGAAGACCCAGGTTCGAATCCCAGCA
>NW_008476407.1:0-1442 GCF_000622305.1 Nannospalax galili | reverse complement strand
ACCCACATGGCAGATAGCAACAGTCTATAACTCCAGTTCTAGGGGATCCAACACTCTCTTCTGATCTCCATGGGTGTTGCACGACACAAGTGTACTTAACCTACATGCAGGCTATGCACTCATACACATAAAAAGTAACAAATAAAATAAAGAAAACTCTGAAGAAAGTTAATGAAATGAATTGCATCTGCCATCACTACAATTAATCTTGGGGTCCACAACTAGTACTCAGATTCCTCCACTATCCATGCTCAAGACCCCTCCCCCTGATTCCTGCTAGTGCGCTAACTCCTCATCTACTAGTCCCTGATTCTCTGACAGCACCTAGGGTTCAATGGTCCAAGACCTTTTAATCTTGCAAAGCCTAGAGTTGGGGCAGGAAGCCCAAAATCTCCCAGAGGTCACTGGGAACAATAATTGAGATCACTCCCACTTCTACTCATTGGCTTCTGGATCTGTTTTCTTTTTATTGGAGGCATCCCACTCTATAGAGGCCCCTAATTTAATCCATATTCATCATCTCTTCAGAATGCTGTTTCTGAGCTGAAGACTCAAAGTATACCTATATAAGGCCTTTCCAGCATTTTGTGAAGCAGCTTCCAGACAATGTATCATGTCGTATAACCAGTAGATTTTTATGGCTGTCCTCGAAGACTCACATGCCTTTAGCTTTGAAGTGGTTTCCAGATTGGTTGCTAGTCCATGGAGAATTCTATGCCTGCAGACCCAGGAATGACTCCTAGATGCTAGTACTCTCTGATGTGCAGTTAGGAAAAGCAGGTTCATATGTCTGTTCGGAAACAAGCCCCTGACCCTTCTTGAATGAAATGATCTGATATACTCAATTAATTTTCCAACAGAGATCAGTTGACCTCTGAGAAACACTGCTGTACTTAGGGTCTTGGTTGCCAATATTTGAACACTCAATATTAACCTTTGTGTGGACTGGGAGATAGTCAGGAAAGTACTTGCTCTGCATGTGTGAGGACCTGAGTTTGGATCCCCAGAACTCCATAAAAAGCCAAGTTCAGTGGCATCTGCTTGTTCTCTCAGCAACAATAAAATGGGAGGTCAAGACAGGGAGATCCCTGGAAGCTCACAGGCCCATTAGCCAGGCCTGTTTGGCAAAGTTCCAGGCCAGGGAGAGACCCTGTCTCAAACAAAAGGTGGAAGGAACAAAGAATCAACACCAGAGGTTGCCCTCTGACCTCCTCACACGTATGCCATGTAGACATGCACCCACACCTGTACCACCCACAAACAGATGTGCATACACACAAAATACAATTATAAAAAAAGATTTGGATGGCCAAGATTGCTCAGTGGGTAAAGGCACTTGCCACCAAGCTGATGACTTGAGCTCCATCCACAGAACCCACATGGTGGTAGGAGAGAATCAACTCCCACAAGTTGTCCTCTGACCTCTACACACACACAATAAA
>NW_008476406.1:0-1442 GCF_000622305.1 Nannospalax galili | reverse complement strand
CTTAACAGCTGAGCCATCTCTCCAGCCCCACCTGCTGGCAATCTTAACCTTTTGGTTGGTGGAAGCTGGTGATCTGCTAATAATACATTCCAAAAGGTTTTCATCTGTTAGTTACAGGATGCTAAGTCAGAAACAGAGAGGGCCAGAAGTGGCTATTTAGGAAGCTAAAGATGGTAATGAGGCTCTGGACCTGCAGCATTGCAAACTCTCCACAGTCACTGGAGTTCTGATCAGTTGATCAGCCTTTGCAGAATTTTCAGTTTTAAGATGCAATTTTTCTGGGAACTTTTGTTGACAGATTATAGTCATTGGCCACCAAGCCAGGTTTATGCCATGTAGGGGATGGAGGCCAGGGCTTTGTGCCTCCTAGACAAGTTTTCTATCACTTGAGCTACACCCCCAGCTCCTTGGCTCTGAAATGACACAGCCCTCTCCTTGTTTGCTGTCTTGATTGTCCTGCAAGATTGGGAATTCCTGGCACCTTCCTGGTTATAGAGAAATGATTTACTTTCAATTACACATTAGGCAGCTTCGAAACCTAGCAAACCGTCAGAAAAATCAAGGCAGGGGTGCTTCAAAATAAACATCTAAAGGAATTTTTTAAAAAAAAGATTTCAGTGTAATCAGAGTCTGGGAAAGCCTGAATCCCCCCACTTCTTAGATCACTACATTTCCCTTGAGGGAACTTCAGAAGCTGCAAGAGGTAGAAGGCAACATGGTCTGCCAAATACATTATGGGTCCTGTTTTGGAGCAAGCCTTCTTTGCTACTAACTTTCATGATCATGGATGAGCCAACTGACAATTTAGTAATAGTACAAACAGAGCAAGAAGCTCAACTCGAATGTTTGGAATCTGAGGGCTAATTGTGTTCTGGCTGTGAAACCTTCTGTTCTTGTTTACACAGCAAAGGAGGCAGGAATTAAGGCAGGGAAAGCTGCCCTTCATATTTGACACTGAGTTCATCTGGTGCAAACAGAAAACCTTGAGGAGACAAGAGCCCATATTCCCAGAGGCCATCCTTTATCATGCAAACACTGAAAGCCCCTTTCTTGTGCTTTCTGGGGGGACCACTAGAAAGATCTGAAGTCACCTCTGAAACCTGAGGCCATCTTAGGATGGGCTCACCGGACTCCTCTCTCCCCTGTGCTCCTTTCTGCTGGTCCTGCTACTCCCGTGTCCTCTGGTTAGTGGAACTTTCTCTGGTTAGTGGACCAGAGTCATATCTGCCTTGCTCATCCTGCAGGCATGTCTCTTGTCTCAGGAACCTCCTGGCTAGCAATTCAGCCCATTACTGCTGTGAAAGTAGTTGCACATTCCCAACGGCTGCATCCATGGAGCCCTGGTGTGTGTTTAACCATTTGAAAAGCAAGAAAAAGGGGCTGAGGGTGGAGCTCAGTAGGTAGGGTGCTTGCCTAGCATGCATGGAGCCCTGGGTTTGATC
>NW_008476405.1:0-1441 GCF_000622305.1 Nannospalax galili | reverse complement strand
GGGCTCTGATTGGAGAACCGCTGTCAGGACAATGGTTCCAGTCACTTTCAGGTGGAGCACACACTGAACCTCCTCCCAGTGTTATCATCACTCAGTCAAGGGGCCTTCACTTCTTCCCAAAACCCCAGCTGGCTTCATGTCTACAAAGGCTCTCTTCTTCCTTTCCCACCTTGGACCCCAGCATGCTGCCTCTGCTGTGTGACCTCAGGCCAGCCTTGGTCCTCTCTGAACCAGCAGCCATTCAGGTATGCTGCATGCCTAACAGGATGGAGTGGGTGACTCTGCACCCCACTCAAATCTTGGCCTCTCGGACTCCTCAGATGCAGGACAACCTGAGGTGGATATGAGGGGCAGGCAGCATCCTACCTGCCCGAAATTCCAAGGCACACTTTTGATGAATTTGGCAGAGCCCTGGTAGATGAAGCCCTGCTGTGTGAGGACATACTCGCGCCGCTCCTCCTCTGAGTCCAGGTACACATCATCCGCTGTGGGCAGAAGAAAGGAGTCTCAGCCTAGGCTGGGTGAGCCAGTGTCCCTGCAACATGGCAGCTGGGGGCCAGGTCCCTAGGCCCAGTCAGTGGCCTATCAGAAGTGTGCTCAATTTTTAATTAGAAAAACTAGTTACCAGGTGACACTGTCAGTAACAAGGCTACCACTTACCCATCTCCGGCCATGCACTCGTAGCTATGATGAAAATGTGACACATCAATTCATTTACTGTCCCATGAGCTCCATGTTAAAGGTGGGGGAACTGAGGCTCAGCAATATTTCACAACTGGAAAGCTGACATCCAAGTAAGAGATGGGGGAGGGCTGGACCAGCAGGGAGGAAGTCCTGGGTCCTTATCCTCACTTGTGACATGCCTTCTGTGACCACCTAAATGCTTCTTGGGGTTGTCTGAGAACAAAAGGTGCAGCCAGTGTAAGAGGTACTAGGAACGCAGGCCTGAGTCAGCCAGGGAAGGTGGAAGATTCACTGAGGAGGTGAGACCAGAGACAAGAAAAGGTCATCACAGCCCCGGGGAGGTGGCACTTGGGCCATCTTGGGGAATCAGAACACAGTCTGAGAAATGGCTGAGGTATAGACCCTTACAGGCTGGGGGATGGCACCATCCACGAGGATAGAGATGGCAAAACTTTGACCTGGGGAAGATGCAGGGCACCGGGTTCCCTGTGGCCACTGGGGGAAGAAAGAGGGCAGAGGAGACTGAAGCCTGACTGATGGTCAGGCTGGCATTGTGGTGTCTGCTTCCCAAATGGGGAAACTGAGGCTGGGAGGGGAAATCCAGAGCCTCATTACGACTCTGGTGAAACCTCAGCCTGGCTGTCTTCCATGGATTCCTCCCTCCATCACAGAGAAAATTAAACATGGTTGATGTCTTAATATCACACAGTGAAACATTGTTTCACTTAAATGTCTTCTTATTTTTGAGACAGGGTCT
>NW_008476404.1:0-1441 GCF_000622305.1 Nannospalax galili | reverse complement strand
ATATAGAGGTGACTCTGATATTTGTGTGACACCCTGACAGAGAGATCAAGTAATGTGAGATTTACTACTTGACATTTGTAATCTATCCTTTAAGTTTATATGTGTTGGATAGTCACCCAAGAGTAAGCCAGGAAGCTAGAGAAATGGAAGTATTGGGGTCCAGGACATGGGCTAGCAGGCTTAGCGCTAGCTGCAAAAGCCTGATGCCTTGAGTTCAAGATCTAACTCTAGAACTTATGTAAAAAGGCAGATGCAGTGGGACACACACGAGTTATCCCAGAACTCTTGCAGCAAGATGGAAATCAGAGACAGGAGAATAGACCAGAAGTTTGTGGGCCAGTTAGCCGGGAGTACATAGCACAGCAAGAGAAACAATGAGAGAGACACTTTCAACAAGGTGGGAGGCAAGAACTGACTCACAAAAGTGAGTGAAGAAAAGATAACAGTGTACAGCAAAGATCCAGAGAAATTAAAGTCAACTAAAAGGTGTTAGAATTTTCTATTTAATTCTAAGGATCATAGGCAGCCATTGAGGGCTTTTGAGCAAACTATTGGTGTGAGCAAATTATGAGTTGTGTCACAATCAGTGTAAAAGGAGAGACTACATTTTTATTTTTATTTATGTTTTATTTATTATTTGTGTGTGCGCACATGCATATTCACGTGCAGGAGCCATGGTGCATATGTGGTGGTCAGAGGACAACTCTATGGAGTCAGTTTTCTCCTTCAACTTTTATGTGGGTTCCAGGGAACAAACTCAGGTCAACAGATTTGTGCTCGCAAGCACTTTTTCCCACTGCGCCATCTCGCTTGCCCAAGAGGCTACTCTTTGAAGACATGCCTGCTAGTATGCAGAAAGTTCTCACGGCTGTTAAAATTATCTCAAGAAATGTCTGAAAGACATCAAATGCAAAAAAGCATGACCAAAGAACCTTTGCTTTAGCTTCTTCACAGAATCACCCACTGTTGTGTTTGGAGGTTCGAGCATCATGTGACTTCTGTCTTGGCAAAGGACAAGACTTAGGACCATAAAGGCTTGTCTAGATGTGAGGAAGATTGACTGAATCAGGGTTGAAGTACTGCTGTCCTTCAGAACGTAAGCCACCAGTCAGACCAATCTTTCCCCATTGGCGTTTTGGTCAACAGCACTCCCTGGAAATGGAACTGCAGGAGATGCCATGCATTGTAACCCAGAGCCTATTGATTGTAGGGTTCGATGGAGTGCAGTGTGGACAGGGGACCCTCAGATGGACAGAAACAGGAGCTTTGAGGGAGGGACTCACTTCTAGTACCTTCTAGTGGTTCTTGGCAAAGCTACAATGAGGTGTTTTGTCCATTATAGCTCTCTCTGTCTCTGTCTCTCTTATCTCTCTCTTATATACACACAGACACAGAGACACACACAGACATGCAGATACAGACACACAGACACACACACACA
>NW_008476403.1:0-1440 GCF_000622305.1 Nannospalax galili | reverse complement strand
ATTTTTAAAAATCCCCTTGGCTATTTTGCAATACAAGCTCCAGACACAGTAGTATCTCTCCTCTCCTGTCTTCCTCCTACACTCTTTGCCCCACCCCCAGCAGACCTAGTTCCAGATTTTTCAATAATGAAACGAGTCTTTCCTTTGCTGCCCTGCTAACTTTTGCCCTAAGAGTATCAATTTCTGTCCTGGCTAAGAGAATATATTTCACTCTACTTTATCATAAAGATGAATCATTTGTTCATCCTTGGTGTTTTGGCTGCTTTGTGGCCAAGACTTTCCACATGAATAGGACTAGGAATTTAGGAAGATAACTGAAGACAACATAGGGCTTCTTTAAAGTCATTAATTTAGCAACTTTTTCAATGTATTTACTGCATTTAGACACACTTCGAAATTCGGAGGGTGTATTGGTGAAGACTTGGTCACTATTCTCCTGATACGAAACACCAGAAAATAAGACAAATGTTTTATTGAAATACAATTGTGCCAAATATCACAGAAAGAGAAGCAAAAAGACTGTGGGGACAGAATGGGACAGAAAGATGACTAAAATTTGTGGGAAAACACACACAGTGAGCAAAGAGATGTTAGATAGCCAGGCATAGTGGCACATACTTTTGATACCAGCTCTTGGGAGGTGGAGGAAGGTGGATCTCTGTGAGATGGAGGCCAGCCTGGTCTACATAGTGTGTTCCAGCCCATGTGGGACCAAAGGGAGACCCTATATAAAAACAAACAAACAAAAAAAGAGAGAAGTGGGGAGGGAGGGTCAGAGAGAGAGGGGTAAGATATACAATAGACAAAAGAGATAAAATGCACTCTAGAGATGAAAACATAGTAGCTGACAAGCATCTTGCTGTGCTGGAGGAACAGAGTGAAAACCAGAGAAACAACTTCAAGAAAATATGAAAACTGAGCAAGAGAATTTATCTAAAAGCTGGCAGAGAGAAACAGAATTGAAACGAGACAGCCAGGATGGTGAGAAGACTTGAATTAAACTAATTCGTATGCAACTCAGGAAAAAGAAAGCAAAAGTAAAAAATTAATAACCAGATTTCATCTGAATTTCAAGGAAACTTCAAGTCTACAGATGGAAGGAGCCCCATGACATTGTGGTGAAAACCACTAAGGCACATTATAGTCAAACAGCTGAGGACCCATGAAAAATGGAAACTCACAGAACTGGAGCCTGTGAGATGGTTCGGAGGGTGACAGTGCTTACTGCCAATCCTGACGACCTGTGTTCCATCCCCAGGACCTACATAGTGGAAGGACAGAACAAATTCCTGCAGGTTGTTCTTTGACCTCCACGTGTGTATTGTGGCATTTGTGCATTCATACATATACATGAACTACTTTTTAAAAAGTAATCCTAAGGTCTTGGCACCCTAGACACTGGGGGAACCACCACTGCTTCCTGATCCTTTGCATCCAGAC
>NW_008476402.1:0-1441 GCF_000622305.1 Nannospalax galili | reverse complement strand
TTTTTTTTCCCCCCAAATGTTAGGTTCTGTGTCCTGAAAGAGTGCTCTCAAATTGCTAAACTCAGTTTTACCCAACTTTATGTCACACCCCTCCACCTTGCCTCACTTGACCCGGCATTCCAGCGTTCTAGCTGTGACTGCCACATGTTGACAAAAAGGTTGAATGATCTGGTGTGCTTTTTTCAGTCACAACAGCACTGACAACAATGGGCACCTCTGCAAAGATTAAGTTGCCATGGTGACCAGGATGGATGGAGGCTCCATGAGTGTAGCTACGGGCACTTCCAGCTGTGCCACCCCTGAGTGTTCCAACTGACAGTGATAGAGACCAGCATTAAGTCCAAGCATAGTTCTACCTCTGGTGGCAAGGTAGTCACTACACTGGGCTACTTCCCTGCTGGGAGAAATGGAAGAGCAGGCCAGTCCATCACTCAGGTGTAGACTTTCCTTTCCCGCAGTACCACTCTTCTGGTGCTTTTTGAATGTCTTGTCCACTGACATGTGACCTGGTAGAACATGCCAGCGGGCTGAGGAACCCACCTTGCAGTAGGAATATATCACTGGGCACCTGACCACAACACCTACTAGCTCCACTATATATTGTACCCTTCAGATGCTTCTGACCTGAAAGAAAACAATCTTTTGAAACCACAGCTGAGGCTCCAGCTTAGAGCTGATACCTTAAAAAGATAGGGCCCCACCCTCCAGAATACAGCATGTACCGTAATCTAACAATTGTATTGCACAGGTTCCCAGACCCGAGGACTACACACATCTGGGAAGGGCAGGGTACAAATGGGAGAGACTCAGTCTGCTGTCACTGCCACTGGCCCATTTGGAGGGTTTTTACATCCCTCTCTACAACTCTGGATCTACAAGTTCAAGATACGTCCAACAGGGACCATCATGAGTACCCTTAAACCCCAAAGCTATGGGCATGACCCATACCATATTGTAGTCCTTGTACCAGGAGAACAGCAAGAACAGAAAGACAGTAGTTTGGTAGAGTTGGTTGGCCATAATAATCAGGAGGCAGACTGGTGTTGCAGAGTGAGGCGGAAGAGAGTGTGCTTGCACATCAAGTCTGATGACTCCCATCTGGTGATTCTGAGGGAAAAGGCAAGGTGCCACATCATGGCCTAGACACAGAATCAGCAGGAAGTTAGCTCTGCCGGGGAATGGAGACATTCCCTTCAGTAGAGCTGCTGACAGAAGCATCTAAGTAGTTGCAGAAGAGGCGATATCAGATGCAGCCAAGGAAACCAGCCATTCTATCTTGCACTAAGCTATCCTGGTTTAACCACTGAAAGGCTCACATCCTGGGTGAACTGGGGCAGCAGTGTGCCTGTGTGCTGACCTGGAAACCTTCTGCAGTGGTGGGGCTGAAGCGTGCCCTACTAACCTCTCTCTTGCAAGTTTCTTCAGAAAAAGAAACCGCTAG
>NW_008476401.1:0-1435 GCF_000622305.1 Nannospalax galili | reverse complement strand
TGTAGACCAGGCTGGCCTTGAACTCACAGAGATCTGTCTGCCTGTGCCTCCTGAGTGCTGGGATTAAAGGCATGGGCCACCAGATTTATTATTTTTATTTATGTGTGTGTGCACCTGTGTGAGTTTATGAGCACCATGTTGGTACATGTGCCCTCAGAGGCAAGAGGGTGTCAGATTCTCTGGAACTAGAAGTATAGGTGATTATAAGCTGGGAACTGATCCGTGTCCTCTGCAAGAGCAGTAAGTACTCTTAAACCCCTGAGCCATCTCTCCAGTACCTTTTGTTAATTTTTTTGTTGTTGTTAACATTTTAAAAAACTTTTATTTATGCGTGTGCTTGGTTGGTTATATGTGGACCATATGCATGCAGTCCATGGTGGCCAGAAGAGGGCAGGCATCAAATCCTTTGAACTGTAGTTGCAGGACATTGTGAGAAGCTATTGTGGGTGCTAGGAACTGAACCCCCCTCCTCTGCAAGATCAGCAAGGGCTCTTATCCACTGAACCATCTCTCTAACCTCCCCCCAACTCTATTTTTTACATCTTTTCTACCTCTCAGTTTCGCTAGGCTTTGTGGCCAGTCAGTCCCCATCTTCCTGTATCCACCTCCTCAGGGTTGGAGTACGCTACTGCACTGGGCCCTTTCACATGAGTGCTAGAGATCAAACTCAGATCTTGCTTGCAAGTGCTTTACCCATTAAGTTATCAACCTAGCTGCCCTCCCACCTTTCTTCCTGAGACCTTCTCACTGTGAAGCCTAGGCTGACCACCCCCCACCCCAAACACACACACTATGTAGCTCAAGTTGGCCTTGAACTTGCAGCAATCCTCCTGCCTCAGGTTCCTGAGTTCTGGGATTGTGGCGTACTATCACATGTAGCACCTGGCTTCTAATTCTCTGTCCTTTCAGTACTGGCTGTCCTTCTGCCTCTACCTCCTGAGCAATCTATTTATAAAGCTCTTCAATATTTTGGTTTACCCCAAATCCTCCTTTGCCTCAGCTCCACAACAGCAGGTTTGTACCTTTAAAAAAATTCCATTTATTTGTGTGTGTTTGGGTGTGCTTTGAGCTTCTGGGGACTCTCCTGTCTCTGTCTTCCATCTCCCTGTAGTGGTTTTGGGATTAGACACTTGGCTACATGTCTGCCTCTTGTGGGTTAAAGGGATTTGAGCTAAGGTTCTCATGCTTGGCTGCAAATGTTTTACACATCTCTTCAGCCTTCCCATACTATATTGAAAAATACCCTGAGTTGTGGGGAACTATCAAATACATTATTGCAGTTGAATGTGCCAATTAAGAAGGGTAGGGGACTGGAGGGATGGCTTAGTCATTAAGAGCACTGACTGTTCTTACAGAAGACCTAAGTTAGATTCCCAGCACCCACATGGTGGCCACAAACCATCCTTAATTCCAGTTCAGGAGAATCTGATGCCTT
>NW_008476400.1:0-1441 GCF_000622305.1 Nannospalax galili | reverse complement strand
GCCCAATCAACTCTTCCTCCTATAAGGTGCCGTGGTCATGGTGTTTTATCACAGCAGAAGAACTGACCAATGCAGAGATGAGCTGCTGTTGTGAAGAACCTGACCAGGTGGGTTTCTGGAGAAACGGGGAAGACTTTAGAAGTTTGCACTAAATGTGGTTGACTGGTGTAAGAAGAGCTTAACAGGCTGTTCTAGTGGCTTGGCAGAATTGTTCATGTGGTGCTGACTTTAGGGGCATGAAAGATGTAAGAGTGAGGGGGTCGCTGATTCTTCCTCCACAGTTTCAGAGAGGCACTGTGGTCAGGCAGCATGCAGCCGGGGATCTGCATAAAGAGGGCACTGATAGGCCAAGGGGCCCTGAGAGGGCGTTGTGTGATGCTGTGGAGGTGAAGCCTGACTAGCAGTGGAGACTCCAATGTGTTAGAGATGCCAGAGTCATGCGACATCTGCCAAGGAGAGCTGCACGCAGGGAGTGACACCTGGCCTGAGACAGAGGTATGCTGCAGGCAGCAAAGCTAGAGACGTGGACTCTCGGAGCCCCTAGTGACATGGACTCTCGAAGCCCCTAGTGACGTGGACTCTCAGAGCCCCCTAGTGACGTGGACTCTCGAAGCCCACCCTTAGTGCCATGCCTCCTCCAGCAAGGCCACGTTTCCTAAACCTCCACAAACAGCGTCACCAACTTACAGAAGGAAGGGTTTATTTGGCTTACAGTTCCAGAGGGATTAGAGTCTGTAACAGAAGGGGAGACATGGCCACAGAGGTGGCCAGAGCAGAAAGCCAGGTGATCACATCTTCAAGCAGGCACAGGAAGTAGAGGGAGACTGGAAACCTGGCAAGGCTTAAGATCTCTCAAAGCCGCCCCCAGGGATGTGCTTCCTCCAGCAAGGCCGCACCTCCTAAAGCCTCCCAAAACCGTACCACGTTGTCCACATACCTGGAGCCTCTGGGGGACATTTATTCAAACCACCACAGGGGGTTTACAGTTAAAAGATTGTCTTGAGTCTGGACTCTGAATAGTGTTGAGACAGTTAAAGACTAAGGGGACTTTCAAGGTTAGACTAAGTACATTTTTCACTGTGATATGATCATGAGCCTACGGGGACCAGGGAGTGGAATGTGGTGGTTTGAATGAGAATGTCCTCCATAGACTCCAATTATTTGAACACTTGGTCCCCGGTTCCTGGCACTGTTTGGGGAGGGTCATGAAACTTTAGGGGGTGAGGTCCTGTTGGAGGAAGCACATACTTGGGGGCCAGGCTTTAAGAGTCTATGGCCTTGCTGGTTTCCAGTCTGTCTCTGCTTCCTGTGCCTGTCTGGAGATGTGAGCTCTCAGCTGTCTGCTCCCGCCGCCTCCTGCCATGCTGTCCCACCATGATGGACACTTATCCCTCTGGAATCATAAGCCCAATAAACTCTTTCTTCTATAAGTTGCCTTGGT
>NW_008476399.1:0-1419 GCF_000622305.1 Nannospalax galili | reverse complement strand
TGTGTGTGTGTGTGTGTGTGTGTGTGTGTGCGGGCGCATGTGTATTCTTTAATCCTCTCAAATGAAATAAAGATCATTTTTCTGAATAAGATGGTGGGAGAGGATTATTGAAGGAGAAATACAAAATGAGATTGGGAGCATTCAGGGTGGTGTGACTAGTCCTTATATTCAGACATCAACTTTATAGCTACCTATATAAAATGTGCTGTACATTCACTCTAAGCTGGGTATTAGGCTAGAAACTTGGCATAATATCCTTTCATTTGATCCTGTGACACACTGTTCTAGGGTGTTTTCCATTACTGTGATAAACATCATGACCAAAAGCAACTTGGGAAGGAAAGAGTTTATTTCAACTTACAGCTCACAGTCCGCCATCAAGGGAAACCAAGGCGGGAACTCAACGCAGGACCCCAGAGTCAGGAACTAAAGCAGAGACCGTGAAGGAACACGGTTTACTGCCTGGTTTCCCTATCTTTTTATATAGTCCAGCCCCCACCCCTGCCCAAGGATGGCACTGTCACAGTGGACTAGGCCCTCCTACATCAATTAAGAGTCAAGAAAATGCCCCACAGACATGGCCAAGGTCAGCAGGATAGAGGAAATTCCTCAGTGGAGACTCCCTCTTCCCAGGTGTGTCAGGATGACAATTAAAGCTAAACTATGACACACGAGGCATCTCCCTTTACAAGTAAGAGAACTGAGGTTCATGTTGTCAAGTAGCTATCTACAGTTACACAGCTAGTAATTAACTATAGGCAATTAAGGCTCACCAAACATCTATACCACTACATTTCCCAGGCTTTCGTAAGTATGTGTGTATATAAGTGTGTACGTATGCTTGTATGTGTGTAGCTCAGCCTGACCTCACACTCCCAAATCCTCCTGCTTCAGCCTCCTGCTTGCCTGGATTACAGGCTAATGCTGCCACACCTAACCTCCAGCCTCCTTCACAATGATGTTAAGGCTGTAGGACTATTTCTAGACAACACGTTTTGTGGAGAAGGGAAGTATGTCACTGCTGGGTGGAGGCAGTTAAGACCTAGTAAGTCTTTCATCTTTCTCTCTCCCTGCTGTGGGAAGCCACATGTTGCAGAGTGTGGAGTATATAGTGGGGGAGGGGGTATCTCTCTCAGCTTACATCATCCTTCCCTGTGTTAATTCACTATAATGTCAGAGCTCGATTGTTACACTAATTTACCCCGAGGAATGCAATGACCAAGCTGGCCTTCTAATCAGTATCAGTTTAACTCCACAGGTGGCTCTTATCCACTCTCTACAGCTCATGGTTGTCTTGAAAAGATGAGGGACATGGAGCTATGAGGCTGAAGACAACTCAAGACGGGGAGGAAGGACTCTGCTGCATCATCACCATCTAAGGTTGAAAGAGAGATTCAAGATGGGGAAGAAGGATGCTGC
>NW_008476398.1:0-1440 GCF_000622305.1 Nannospalax galili | reverse complement strand
CACACACACATATTTTTAAATCACAGTAAACGTGCTTACTGCCTGTCCTCCTCATTGATCCTGCTTTTTTTCATCAACTGCTTCAGGTGGCTTTCACAAACCTACGAAGATTTAAAAATCCTTTGGTCATACATAATGTCATGATCATGTGTAATATCAGTAAGGTGGTGTTCACATCAATGGCCCCATCTGGAGGTGGTATAGTGCACGAATCCACACCATACACAATGGACAGAGATACACTTGCCAGGGGGGAAGACCTAGGACATCAGTGACAAGTGTCTGCAAGCACTTTGGAGACCTCCCTCCAAAGAAGCTGGAGAAGATGACTGATTCTCTAGATTCCTGTCCACTGAACACATCAATATACTGAAAGGCAAGGTGTACGGATGTGTGAGAGAAAATGGTGGGCACACTCCACCATTGCAACTTGGTGTTTTTTCATTAATATGTGGGCTTACAAATGTCTAGTTCTATGCTAAGGTCTGCACATCCAGATGTTCCTAACACAACAGAAGGCTATTTAGCAAAAAGAACATGTTTTTACTTGACTTATGACTTGGGCAAGCACAAATTTTAAGAAATATCTCTACAGATAAACACTGGTTTGCACATTCAAAAAACAACTTACTTTTATTTTCTTCCTTAAAATTCTGTTTGCTGTTTCCAGTTGCCCAGCTTCGTTCTGAAAAGAAGTGGTTTTAAAAGCAAGGTGCTCGATTAAGAATTTTTCTCTATTTTTGAAATAACAAAAAAGTTTTACGTGAATCAGGTCTTTATAAATTCAGTCGGACTCTATACCATTTTAAAGTAGATAAATAAAACAAGAATTAAATGGACAAAAGGTTAGAAAAAGCCAGGCCCTGAGTCAAAACTTGTACACACCAAATCATAGAACAGGATTCTTCTGGTTCCTGTTGTGCTGGCCAGAGAGGAAACTCCATCTTAAGGAAGTACCCCTGAGCTGAATTCTCCCTTACTCCCAGTGCCTGTAAGGAAGACCACAGGAGAACAAAAGCAGGCTTTGCAAAGCCCCTATCTGATGCCCTCTACCTGCTCATTCTGACTTCTGTAAACTTGGTTATCGCTGTGTCCTGAAGGAAATGGGATCCCCAACTCCTTGCAGCTGCGGGTTCCACAGAGTGATGTCGCCACCCAATCGCTGTAAGAGTTTTCCTTATGCCCCCGCTTGCTTGTTCAAAAAGTTGGGAAATGTCCTGTTTACCTGATCTTTATACAATATATCAAAACTGTGACCCCAAAAGTCCCTCCACTGGGGACCCTGCAATTGTATAACTGTCATGAGATGACTAACCACTGCTGCCTGTGTAATCAATACCCCCACCTGGAAAGTCCTCTTGTGTATTTTGCTTTAAAAGGTAGCTCCCCACTCCCTGGGGCAATGGTCCTTATTCCCGAGTTGACAACTGTAGTCCAAGC
>NW_008476397.1:0-1439 GCF_000622305.1 Nannospalax galili | reverse complement strand
GGTTCACAGCTGGCAAACCTTGGTAATTTCTTTTCCAGTAGCATGTGTAGCACCTCCCAGCACTATGAAAACTAGCCTGTAGAGATGAAGCCTTGAGGCCAGTACCAGCTTGATTTCTTTTAGGCAATTTCTTAGAGGGGAAACAAAAAGCACTAAGTGACTGGACATCATAAAAATTTAAAGTTTTACTCCACCAAAAAACATGTTAAGAAACTAAAAAAGGGATGGCTCAGTGGGTACAGTGCCTGCCATGCAAGTGTGAGGACTTAAATTCAGATACTCAGCACCCATGTAAAAAGTGGGATGCATCTGTAACCCCAGTGCTCGGGAACCAGAGACAGGAGGATCCCTGAAGCTCAGTGGCCAGCCGTTCTAGCCAAATCAGTGAGCTCCAGGTTCAGTGAGAAAGCCTGTCTTAAAATACAAGAGAGATTGAGGAAGACACCTGCCATCAACATTTGGCCTCCACATGAATGCAAATACATGTGCAAGTGCACTTACACACTTACCAAACAAAACAAAGCAAAACAAAAAAACTTTAAACTGGGCATGGTGGTGCACACCAGCACTTGGAAGATAAAAGAATGGTCAGGAGTTCGAGACCAGCCTGGATTATATGAGACCCTGGAGAGGGGGTGCAGGGAGAGCAGGAAGGAGGGAGGGATGGGGAGAGGGAGAGCATGAGAAAGAGGAGGAAGTAAAAGAAGAGGGGGAGGAGAGGAAGAAGAAAGAAAACTGAAAAGGAACCTGATATCCACCTGTAATCTCAGTACTCAAGAGGCTGAGCCAGGAGGGGTGTATTGCGAATTCAAAGCCAGCCTACATAGAAAGAGCCTGTCTCTAAGCAACAGCAACGACTTTGATGGTTAGTTTTAGATGCCAACTTGCCACAGCCTAGAATCACCTGGGTAGAGATTCTGAATGAAGGACTACAGATTAAGTTGACCTGCGGGCATGCTGGGGTGGGGGCTGTCTGGATTGTTAATTGATGTACGAAGCCTCAGCCCACTGTGGGTAGGTAGCACTATTCCTTAGGTAGGGGGTCCTAAATTATATAAAGCAGGAGAAAGAAGATGAAAAAACACGTAGCAGCAGGCATTTCTCTCTGAGCTTGGCTGTGGATGTGACATGACTGGCTGCTTGAGTCCCTGCCTTGACTGCCCCCTCAGTAAAGGGCTATAGCCTAGAACTATAAGTCAGATAAACGCTGTCTCTCCTGAGCTGCTTTTGGTCAGGTATTTGTCACAACAACAGAAATGTAACTAGGATAATGGGGAATTTGAAAAGCAAAAAGGCAAGCCACAGACTGGGGAAAAATACCTGCACCACTTGTGAAAACAATTAATGGGCAAATATGTGAACACACATATCCTAAAAGATGATACATAGCCTGGTGCGGTGGCGCACACCTTTAATCCCAGCACTTGGGAGGCAGAGGC
>NW_008476396.1:0-1440 GCF_000622305.1 Nannospalax galili | reverse complement strand
ATTAAAAGTATCAGACTGGTGGAACTAACCTTCTTGGATGTTTAACAGCCAGACTTTGCGACCTATGCTAATTTGGTCAGAGGGACTTAAAGGACAATTTTTTCTCTTTGCCCTCCAAGGTTGACTAAGTCCCAGGGGACTATGGAGCATCTCTCCAAATGACCTATTATATTTTTAATACCCCAGAGTGTCCATCTTCTAGAATATCATATAGTTGAAACTAACAGCATATATAACACATTTTCTGATACATTTTTGAGACAGAAATTCACTATGTTGCCCTAGCTGGCCTGAAACTCACTATGTAGACCAGGCTGGACTAGAATTCACAAAGATCTGCCTGCTTCTGCCTCTTGCATGTTCGAATGAAACACGTTTGCCACCCATCACACCTGGCTTATGATTGGATTCTTTCCCTTAGGAATCTGCATTCACATTTCTGCCATGCTTACTGGTGACTTGATAATCATTTCTGATCGATATTCCATTGTGTGAATGTACCACAATGTTGTTTTTAATTTCCTCATCTGCCAAAGCTCTTCTCAGTTGCTTCCAAGTTTTGACATTTAAACCTAAAACTTTATAAACATCAGTGTACAGGTTTTTGTGTAGGCACACATTTCCAACCAATTTATGTACATGTGGGTCTTCTGAATTGAGGGATAAAAGTAACTTCAGTTTTGTAATGAATCACCAAGCTCTTCAAAAGTGGCTGCGCTAATTTGTATTTCACCAGCACAGAAATGCCAGTCGATTGCTTGGTCTCTTTGCCAGCATTTGGCCCCTAAGTTTGGCCACTCTAACATTATGCAGTGGGATCCTATTGTCTTCATTTGCATTTCCATAAGGGCCTGGGGACATGTTTTGCTATGCTTATTTACTATCTGCATATTTTCTTTGGTGAAGTGTATGCTTATGCCTTTTGTCCACTGAAAAATCAGTATGTTCATTTTTTATTGCTGGCTTTTTAATGTTCTTTTTATATTTTTGATAATTCTTTATCAGATATGTGTTTAGCAAATATTTTTCTCAGGGTGTGGCTGCTATTATTCTTTTGATTCTCTTTAATAAGCTAGAACTTTAAAATTTAGTTATATCCATCTTACTACTTATTTCATTCCTGGATCAGTACTATTGGCATTGTGTATAAGTAATCATAGCCATATATCCAAAATTATCTAGATTTTTCTACCTATGACGTAGTCTAGTTTCCTTTTAAAATTTGGGTTTATAGTCCATTTAAATTTTTTGTTCATTTAAAAAAATTTTATTGAGCTTTGTACATTTCATGCAATAGTTCTTAATCAAATTTAGACCCTCTCCCCCATCCATGCCCCCCCCAGTGACCTCATGCATTCCATCATACATGTTAAGCCTTATCCAGTCAAGCATTTGCACCCAGATGTCCCTTCAGGTCAAATTCATCCACTGGAGTCTAGT